>NW_025533275.1:0-58798 GCF_020631705.1 Daphnia magna | reverse complement strand
ACTATTTTTCTATGAAATAGAAATTCACATTCATCGGTAAAGTCACTGCTGGTAATAAAACACTCTACACTTCCCTTGTTGGTGTTTAAAAAATAGCTATCAGTGTGTACGAGATGAATTATCAAAATTCAACCCTAGATGGCGTTTAATAAAGTATCAAAATTCACCACGAGATGGTTTTAACTAAAACTTTGATTCATTTTCGAAACTCTTGCTGGTTATAAACGTTTGATGCCAACAGCATCCCGTATTCCCAAGCGGTCACCCTTCTAGGTACTAACGGGACCCGACGCAGCTTAACTTCTGGGAGCTGACGAGACCAGGTTTTTTCTGCGTGGTATGGCCGTTGACGTTTTAATACGAAACTGAATTGAATACACTCTAGGAATGATTTTCCAACATTGAAACCTACACAAGGACGATTAATTTCTATAATTAAGGATATTGACTGGTAACCATCGTGTTCGTTGAGCCACTATTTTTCTATGAAATAGAAATTCACATTCATCGGTAAAGTCACTGCTGGTAATAAAACACTCTACACTTCCCCTTTGTTGGTGTTTAAAAAATAGCTATCAGTGTGTACGAGATGAATTATCAAAATTCAACCCTAGATGGCGTTTAATAAAGTATCAAAATTCACCACGAGATGGTTTTAACTAAAACTTTGATTCATTTTCGAAACTCTTGCTGGTTATAAAACGTTTGATGCCAACAGCATCCCGTATTCCCAAGCGGTCACCCTTCTAGGTACTAACGGGACCCGACGCAGCTTAACTTCTGGGAGCTGACGAGACCAGGTTTTTTCTGCGTGGTATGGCCGTTGACGTTTTAATACGAAACTGAATTGAATACACTCAAGGAATGATTTTCCAACATTGAAACCTACACAAGGACGATTAATTTCTATAATTAAGGATATTGACTGGTAACTTCATCGTGTTCGTTGAGCCACTATTTTTCATGAAAAGAAATTCAAGAATTTAATACAAAACTAATTAAATACACTCAAGGAATGATTTTCCAACATTGAAACCTACACAAGACGATTAATTTTATAATTAGATATTGACTGGTAACCATCGTGTTCTTTGAGCCACTATTTTTCTATGAAATAGAAATTCAATTTTTTTTTTTGAATTTAATACGAAACTGAATTGAATACACTCAAGGAATGATTTTCCAACATTGAAACCTACACAAGGACGATTAATTTCTATAATTAAGGATATTGGACTGGTAACCATCGTGTTCGTTGAGCCACTATTTTTCTATGAAATAGAAATTCAAGAATCTAATACGAAACTGAATTGAATACGCTCAAGGAATGATTTTCCAACATTGAAAACCTACACAAGGACGATTAATTTCTATAATTAAGGATATTGACTGGTAACCATCGTGTTCGTTGAGCCACTATTTTTCTATGAAATAGAAATTCACATTCATCGGTAAAGTCACTGCTGGTAATAAAACACTCTACACTTCCCTTCTTTGTTGGTGTTTAAAAATAGCTATCAGTGTGTAATGAGATGAATTATCAAAATTCAACCCTAGATGGCGTTTAATAAAGTATCAAAATTCACCACGAGATGGTTTTAACTAAAACTTTGATTCATTTTCGAAACTCTTGCTGGTTATAAAACGTTTGATGCCAACAGCATCCCGTATTCCCAAGCGGTCACCCTTCTAGGTACTAACGGGACCCGACGCAGCTTAACTTCTGGGAGCTGACGAGACCAGGTTTTTTCTGCGTGGTATGGCCGTTGACGTTTTAATACGAAACTGAATTGAATACACTCAAGGAATGATTTTCCAACATTGAAACCTACACAAGGACGATTAATTTCTATAATTAAGGATATTGGACTGGTAACCATCGTGTTCGTTGAGCCACTATTTTTCTATGAAATAGAAATTCAAGAATTTAATACGAAACTGAATTGAATACGCTCAAGGAATGATTTTCCAACATTGAAACCTACACAAGGACGATTAATTTCTATAATTAAGGATATTGGACTGGTAACCATCGTGTTCGTTGAGCCACTATTTTTCTATGAAATAGAAATTCACATTCATCGGTAAAGTCACTGCTGGTAATAAAACACTCTACACTTCCCTTGTTGGTGTTTAAAAAATAGCTATCAGTGTGTACGAGATGAATTATCAAAATTCAACCCTAGATGGCGTTTAATAAAGTATCAAAATTCACCACGAGATGGTTTTAACTAAAACTTTGATTCATTTTCGAAACTCTTGCTGGTTATAAACGTTTGATGCCAACAGCATCCCGTATTCCCAAGCGGTCACCCTTCTAGGTACTAACGGGACCCGACGCAGCTTAACTTCTGGGAGCTGACGAGACCAGGTTTTTTCTGCTTAATATTTTATTATATTTTTTTGGTGGTTATGGCCGTTGACGTTTTAATACGAAACTGAATTGAATACACTCAAGGAATGATTTTTTTCCAACATTGAAACCTACACAAGGACGATTAATTTCTTTATAATTAAGGATATTGACTGGTAACCATCGTGTTCGTTGAGCCACTATTTTTCATTAAATTGAAATCAAGAATTTAATACGAAACTGAATTGAATACCTATAAAATAAATTAAAAAAATTAATACAAGGAATGATTTTCCAACATTGAAACCTACACAAGGACGATTAATTTCTATAATTAAGGATATTGGACTGGTAACCATCGTGTTCGTTGAGCCACTATTTTTCTATGAAATAGAAATTCACATTCATCGGTAAAGTCACTGCTGGTAATAAAACACTCTACACTTCCCTTGTTGGGGTTTAAAAAAACTACATCAGTGTGTACGAGATGAATTATACAAAATTCAACCCTAGATGGCGTTTAATAAAGTATCAAAATTCACCACGAGATGGTTTTAACTAAAACTTTGATTCATTTTCGAAAATCTTGCTGGTTATAAAACGTTTGATGCCAACAGCATCCCGTATTCCCAAGCGGTCACCCTTCTAGGTACTAACGGGACCCGACGCAGCTTAACTTCTGGGAGCCGACGAGACCAGGTTTTTCTGCGTGGTATGGCCGTTGACGTTTTAATACGAAACTGAATAATAAACCCAAGAATGATAATTTTTAATCCTTTTTTTTAAAAAAAATAATTTAAAAAAAAAAAAATTTCCAAACATTGAAACCTACACAAGGACGATTAATTTCTATAATTAAGGATATTGGACTGGTAACCATCGTGTTCGTTGAGCCACTATTTTTCTATGAAATAGAAATTCACATTCATCGGTAAAGTCACTGCTGGTAATAAAACACTCTACACTTCCCCTTGTTGGTGTTTAAAAAATAGCTATCAGTGTGTACGAGATGAATTATCAAAATTCAACCCTAGATGGCGTTTAATAAAGTATCAAAATTCACCACGAGATGGTTTTAACTAAAACTTTGATTCATTTTCGAAACTCTTGCTGGTTATAAAACGTTTGATGCCAACAGCATCCCGTATTCCCAAGCGGTCACCCTTCTAGGTACTAACGGGACCCGACGCAGCTTAACTTCTGGGAGCTGACGAGACCAGGTTTTTTCTGCGTGTATGTGGTATGGCCGTTGACGTTTTAATACGAAACTGAATTGAATACACTCAAGGGAATGATTTTCCAACATTGAAACCTACACAAGGACGATTAATTTCTATAATTAAGGATATTGGACTGGTAACCATCGTGTTCGTTGAGCCACTATTTTTCTATGAAATAGAAATTCAAGAATTTAATACGAAACTGAATTGAATACGCTCAAGGAATGATTTTCCAACATTGAAACCTACACAAGGACGATTAATTTCTATAATTAAGGATATTGGACTGGTAACCATCGTGTTCGTTGAGCCACTATTTTTCTATGAAATAGAAATTCACATTCATCGGTAAAGTCACTGCTGGTAATAAAACACTCTACACTTCCCTTGTTGGTGTTTAAAAAATAGCTATCAGTGTGTACGAGATGAATTATCAAAATTCAACCCTAGATGGCGTTTAATAAAGTATCAAAATTCACCACGAGATGGTTTTAACTAAAACTTTGATTCATTTTCGAAACTCTTGCTGGTTATAAAACGTTTGATGCCAACAGCATCCCGTATTCCCAAGCGGTCACCCTTCTAGGTACTAACGGGACCCGACGCAGCTTAACTTCTGGGAGCTGACGAGACCAGGTTTTTTCTGCGTGGTATGGCCGTTGACGTTTTAATACGAAACTGAATTGAATACACTCAAGGAATGATTTTCCAACATTGAAACCTACACAAGGACGATTAATTTCTATAATTAAGGATATTGGACTGGTAACCATCGTGTTCGTTGAGCCACTATTTTTCTATGAAATAGAAATTCAAGAATTTAATACGAAACTGAATTGAATACGCTCAAGGAATGATTTTCCAACATTGAAACCTACACAAGGACGATTAATTTCTATAATTAAGGATATTGGACTGGTAACCATCGTGTTCGTTGAGCCACTATTTTTCTATGAAATAGAAATTCACATTCATCGGTAAAGTCACTGCTGGTAATAAAACACTCTACACTTCCCTTGTTGGTGTTTAAAAAATAGCTATCAGTGTGTACGAGATGAATTATCAAAATTCAACCCTAGATGGCGTTTAATAAAGTATCAAAATTCACCACGAGATGGTTTTAACTAAAACTTTGATTCATTTTCGAAACTCTTGCTGGTTATAAAACGTTTGATGCCAACAGCATCCCGTATTCCCAAGCGGTCACCCTTCTAGGTACTAACGGGACCCGACGCAGCTTAACTTCTGGGAGCTGACGAGACCAGGTTTTTTCTGCGTGGTATGGCCGTTGACGTTTTAATACGAAACTGAATTGAATACACTCAAGGAATGATTTTCCAACATTGAAACCTACACAAGGACGATTAATTTCTATAATTAAGGATATTGGACTGGTAACCATCGTGTTCGTTGAGCCACTATTTTTCTATGAAATAGAAATTCAAGAATTTAATACGAAACTGAATTGAATACGCTTAAGGAATGATTTTCCAACATTGAAACCTACACAAGGACGATTAATTTCTATAATTAAGGATATTGGACTGGTAACCATCGTGTTCGTTGAGCCACTATTTTTCTATGAAATAGAAATTCACATTCATCGGTAAAGTCACTGCTGGTAATAAAACACTCTACACTTCCCTTGTTGGTGTTTAAAAAATAGCTATCAGTGTGTACGAGATGAATTATCAAAATTCAACCCTAGATGGCGTTTAATAAAGTATCAAAATTCACCACGAGATGGTTTTAACTAAAACTTTGATTCATTTTCGAAACTCTTGCTGGTTATAAAACGTTTGATGCCAACAGCATCCCGTATTCCCAAGCGGTCACCCTTCTAGGTACTAACGGGACCCGACGCAGCTTAACTTCTGGGAGCTGACGAGACCAGGTTTTTTCTGCGTGGTATGGCCGTTGACGTTTTAATACGAAACTGAATTGAATACACTCAAGGAATGATTTTCCAACATTGAAACCTACACAAGGACGATTAATTTCTATAATTAAGGATATTGACTGGTAACCATCGTGTTCGTTGAGCCACTATTTTTCTATGAAATAGAAATTCAAGAATTTAATACGAAACTGAATTGAATACGCTCAAGGAATGATTTTCCAACATTGAAACCTACACAAGGACGATTAATTTCTATAATTAAGGATATTGGACTGGTAACCATCGTGTTCGTTGAGCCACTATTTTTCTATGAAATAGAAATTCACATTCATCGGTAAAGTCACTGCTGGTAATAAAACACTCTACACTTCCCTTGTTGGTGTTTAAAAAATAGCTATCAGTGTGTACGAGATGAATTATCAAAATTCAACCCTAGATGGCGTTTAATAAAGTATCAAAATTCACCACGAGATGGTTTTAACTAAAACTTTGATTCATTTTCGAAACTCTTGCTGGTTATAAAACGTTTGATGCCAACAGCATCCCGTATTCCCAAGCGGTCACCCTTCTAGGTACTAACGGGACCCGACGCAGCTTAACTTCTGGGAGCTGACGAGACCAGGTTTTTTCTGCGTGGTATGGCCGTTGACGTTTTAATACGAAACTGAATTGAATACACTCAAGGAATGATTTTCCAACATTGAAACCTACACAAGGACGATTAATTTCTATAATTAAGGATATTGACTGGTAACCATCGTGTTCGTTGAGCCACTATTTTTCTATGAAATAGAAATTCAAGAATTTAATACGAAACTGAATTGAATACGCTCAAGGAATGATTTTCCAACATTGAAACCTACACAAGGACGATTAATTTCTATAATTAAGGATATTGGACTGGTAACCATCGTGTTCGTTGAGCCACTATTTTTCTATGAAATAGAAATTCACATTCATCGGTAAAGTCACTGCTGGTAATAAAACACTCTACACTTCCCTTGTTGGTGTTTAAAAAATAGCTATCAGTGTGTACGAGATGAATTATCAAAATTCAACCCTAGATGGCGTTTAATAAAGTATCAAAATTCACCACGAGATGGTTTTAACTAAAACTTTGATTCATTTTCGAAACTCTTGCTGGTTATAAAACGTTTGATGCCAACAGCATCCCGTATTCCCAAGCGGTCACCCTTCTAGGTACTAACGGGACCCGACGCAGCTTAACTTCTGGGAGCTGACGAGACCAGGTTTTTTCTGCGTGGTATGGCCGTTGACGTTTTAATACGAAACTGAATTGAATACACTCAAGGAATGATTTTCCAACATTGAAACCTACACAAGGACGATTAATTTCTATAATTAAGGATATTGGACTGGTAACCATCGTGTTCGTTGAGCCACTATTTTTCTATGAAATAGAAATTCAAGAATTTAATACGAAACTGAATTGAATACGCTCAAGGAATGATTTTCCAACATTGAAACCTACACAAGGACGATTAATTTCTATAATTAAGGATATTGGACTGGTAACCATCGTGTTCGTTGAGCCACTATTTTTCTATGAAATAGAAATTCACATTCATCGGTAAAGTCACTGCTGGTAATAAAACACTCTACACTTCCCTTGTTGGTGTTTAAAAAATAGCTATCAGTGTGTACGAGATGAATTATCAAAATTCAACCCTAGATGGCGTTTAATAAAGTATCAAAATTCACCACGAGATGGTTTTAACTAAAACTTTGATTCATTTTCGAAACTCTTGCTGGTTATAAAACGTTTGATGCCAACAGCATCCCGTATTCCCAAGCGGTCACCCTTCTAGGTACTAACGGGACCCGACGCAGCTTAACTTCTGGGAGCTGACGAGACCAGGTTTTTTCTGCGTGGTATGGCCGTTGACGTTTTAATACGAAACTGAATTGAATACACTCAAGCGAATGATTTTCCAACATTGAAACCTACACAAGGACGATTAATTTCTATAATAAGGATATTGGACTGGTAACCATCGTGTTCGTTGAGCCACTATTTTTCTATGAAATAGAAATTCAAGAATTTAATACGAAACTGAATTGAATACGCTCAAGGAATGATTTTCCAACATTGAAACCTACACAAGGACGATTAATTTCTATAATTAAGGATATTGGACTGGTAACCATCGTGTTCGTTGAGCCACTATTTTTCTATGAAATAGAAATTCACATTCATCGGTAAAGTCACTGCTGGTAATAAAACACTCTACACTTCCCTTGTTGGTGTTTAAAAAATAGCTATCAGTGTGTACGAGATGAATTATCAAAATTCAACCCTAGATGGCGTTTAATAAAGTATCAAAATTCACCACGAGATGGTTTTAACTAAAACTTTGATTCATTTTCGAAACTCTTGCTGGTTATAAAACGTTTGATGCCAACAGCATCCCGTATTCCCAAGCGGTCACCCTTCTAGGTACTAACGGGACCCGACGCAGCTTAACTTCTGGGAGCTGACGAGACCAGGTTTTTTCTGCGTGGTATGGCCGTTGACGTTTTAATACGAAACTGAATTGAATACACTCAAGGAATGATTTTCCAACATTGAAACCTACACAAGGACGATTAATTTCTATAATTAAGGATATTGGACTGGTAACCATCGTGTTCGTTGAGCCACTATTTTTCTATGAAATAGAAATTCAAGAATTTAATACGAAACTGAATTGAATACGCTCAAGGAATGATTTTCCAACATTGAAACCTACACAAGGACGATTAATTTCTATAATTAAGGATATTGGACTGGTAACCATCGTGTTCGTTGAGCCACTATTTTTCTATGAAATAGAAATTCACATTCATCGGTAAAGTCACTGCTGGTAATAAAACACTCTACACTTCCCTTGTTGGTGTTTAAAAAATAGCTATCAGTGTGTACGAGATGAATTATCAAAATTCAACCCTAGATGGCGTTTAATAAAGTATCAAAATTCACCACGAGATGGTTTTAACTAAAACTTTGATTCATTTTCGAAACTCTTGCTGGTTATAAAACGTTTGATGCCAACAGCATCCCGTATTCCCAAGCGGTCACCCTTCTAGGTACTAACGGGACCCGACGCAGCTTAACTTCTGGGAGCTGACGAGACCAGGTTTTTTCTGCGTGGTATGGCCGTTGACGTTTTAATACGAAACTGAATTGAATACACTCAAGGAATGATTTTCCAACATTGAAACCTACACAAGGACGATTAATTTCTATAATTAAGGATATTGGACTGGTAACCATCGTGTTCGTTGAGCCACTATTTTTCTATGAAATAGAAATTCAAGAATTTAATACGAAACTGAATTGAATACGCTCAAGGAATGATTTTCCAACATTGAAACCTACACAAGGACGATTAATTTCTATAATTAAGGATATTGGACTGGTAACCATCGTGTTCGTTGAGCCACTATTTTTCTATGAAATAGAAATTCACATTCATCGGTAAAGTCACTGCTGGTAATAAAACACTCTACACTTCCCTTGTTGGTGTTTAAAAAATAGCTATCAGTGTGTACGAGATGAATTATCAAAATTCAACCCTAGATGGCGTTTAATAAAGTATCAAAATTCACCACGAGATGGTTTTAACTAAAACTTTGATTCATTTTCGAAACTCTTGCTGGTTATAAAACGTTTGATGCCAACAGCATCCCGTATTCCCAAGCGGTCACCCTTCTAGGTACTAACGGGACCCGACGCAGCTTAACTTCTGGGAGCTGACGAGACCAGGTTTTTTCTGCGTGGTATGGCCGTTGACGTTTTAATACGAAACTGAATTGAATACACTCAAGGAATGATTTTCCAACATTGAAACCTACACAAGGACGATTAATTTCTATAATTAAGGATATTGGACTGGTAACCATCGTGTTCGTTGAGCCACTATTTTTCTATGAAATAGAAATTCAAGAATTTAATACGAAACTGAATTGAATACGCTCAAGGAATGATTTTCCAACATTGAAACCTACACAAGGACGATTAATTTCTATAATTAAGGATATTGGACTGGTAACCATCGTGTTCGTTGAGCCACTATTTTTCTATGAAATAGAAATTCACATTCATCGGTAAAGTCACTGCTGGTAATAAAACACTCTACACTTCCCTTGTTGGTGTTTAAAAAATAGCTATCAGTGTGTACGAGATGAATTATCAAAATTCAACCCTAGATGGCGTTTAATAAAGTATCAAAATTCACCACGAGATGGTTTTAACTAAAACTTTGATTCATTTTCGAAACTCTTGCTGGTTATAAACGTTTGATGCCAACAGCATCCCGTATTCCCAAGCGGTCACCCTTCTAGGTACTAACGGGACCCGACGCAGCTTAACTTCTGGGAGCTGACGAGACCAGGTTTTTTCTGCGTGGTATGGCCGTTGACGTTTTAATACGAAACTGAATTGAATACACTCAAGGAATGATTTTCCAACATTGAAACCTACACAAGGACGATTAATTTCTATAATTAAGGATATTGGACTGGTAACCATCGTGTTCGTTGAGCCACTATTTTTCTATGAAATAGAAATTCAAGAATTTAATACGAAACTGAATTGAATACGCTCAAGGAATGATTTTCCAACATTGAAACCTACACAAGGACGATTAATTTCTATAATTAAGGATATTGGACTGGTAACCATCGTGTTCGTTGAGCCACTATTTTTCTATGAAATAGAAATTCACATTCATCGGTAAAGTCACTGCTGGTAATAAAACACTCTACACTTCCCTTGTTGGTGTTTAAAAAATAGCTATCAGTGTGTACGAGATGAATTATCAAAATTCAACCCTAGATGGCGTTTAATAAAGTATCAAAATTCACCACGAGATGGTTTTAACTAAAACTTTGATTCATTTTCGAAACTCTTGCTGGTTATAAACGTTTGATGCCAACAGCATCCCGTATTCCCAAGCGGTCACCCTTCTAGGTACTAACGGGACCCGACGCAGCTTAACTTCTGGGAGCTGACGAGACCAGGTTTTTTCTGCGTGGTATGGCCGTTGACGTTTTAATACGAAACTGAATTGAATACACTCAAGGAATGATTTTCCAACATTGAAACCTACACAAGGACGATTAATTTCTATAATTAAGGATATTGGACTGGTAACCATCGTGTTCGTTGAGCCACTATTTTTCTATGAAATAGAAATTCAAGAATTTAATACGAAACTGAATTGAATACGCTCAAGGAATGATTTTCCAACATTGAAACCTACACAAGGACGATTAATTTCTATAATTAAGGATATTGGACTGGTAACCATCGTGTTCGTTGAGCCACTATTTTTCTATGAAATAGAAATTCACATTCATCGGTAAAGTCACTGCTGGTAATAAAACACTCTACACTTCCCTTGTTGGTGTTTAAAAAATAGCTATCAGTGTGTACGAGATGAATTATCAAAATTCAACCCTAGATGGCGTTTAATAAAGTATCAAAATTCACCACGAGATGGTTTTAACTAAAACTTTGATTCATTTTCGAAACTCTTGCTGGTTATAAAACGTTTGATGCCAACAGCATCCCGTATTCCCAAGCGGTCACCCTTCTAGGTACTAACGGGACCCGACGCAGCTTAACTTCTGGGAGCTGACGAGACCAGGTTTTTTCTGCGTGGTATGGCCGTTGACGTTTTAATACGAAACTGAATTGAATACACTCAAGGAATGATTTTCCAACATTGAAACCTACACAAGGACGATTAATTTCTATAATTAAGGATATGGACTGGTAACCATCGTGTTCGTTGAGCCACTATTTTTCTATGAAATAGAAATTCAAGAATTTAATACGAAACTGAATTGAATACGCTCAAGGAATGATTTTCCAACATTGAAACCTACACAAGGACGATTAATTTCTATAATTAAGGATATTGGACTGGTAACCATCGTGTTCGTTGAGCCACTATTTTTCTATGAAATAGAAATTCACATTCATCGGTAAAGTCACTGCTGGTAATAAAACACTCTACACTTCCCTTGTTGGTGTTTAAAAAATAGCTATCAGTGTGTACGAGATGAATTATCAAAATTCAACCCTAGATGGCGTTTAATAAAGTATCAAAATTCACCACGAGATGGTTTTAACTAAAACTTTGATTCATTTTCGAAACTCTTGCTGGTTATAAAACGTTTGATGCCAACAGCATCCCGTATTCCCAAGCGGTCACCCTTCTAGGTACTAACGGGACCCGACGCAGCTTAACTTCTGGGAGCTGACGAGACCAGGTTTTTTCTGCGTGGTATGGCCGTTGACGTTTTAATACGAAACTGAATTGAATACACTCAAGGAATGATTTTCCAACATTGAAACCTACACAAGGACGATTAATTTCTATAATTAAGGATATTGGACTGGTAACCATCGTGTTCGTTGAGCCACTATTTTTCTATGAAATAGAAATTCAAGAATTTAATACGAAACTGAATTGAATACGCTCAAGGAATGATTTTCCAACATTGAAACCTACACAAGGACGATTAATTTCTATAATTAAGGATATTGGACTGGTAACCATCGTGTTCGTTGAGCCACTATTTTTCTATGAAATAGAAATTCACATTCATCGGTAAAGTCACTGCTGGTAATAAAACACTCTACACTTCCCTTGTTGGTGTTTAAAAAATAGCTATCAGTGTGTACGAGATGAATTATCAAAATTCAACCCTAGATGGCGTTTAATAAAGTATCAAAATTCACCACGAGATGGTTTTAACTAAAACTTTGATTCATTTTCGAAACTCTTGCTGGTTATAAAACGTTTGATGCCAACAGCATCCCGTATTCCCAAGCGGTCACCCTTCTAGGTACTAACGGGACCCGACGCAGCTTAACTTCTGGGAGCTGACGAGACCAGGTTTTTTCTGCGTGGTATGGCCGTTGACGTTTTAATACGAAACTGAATTGAATACACTCAAGGAATGATTTTCCAACATTGAAACCTACACAAGGACGATTAATTTCTATAATTAAGGATATTGGACTGGTAACCATCGTGTTCGTTGAGCCACTATTTTTCTATGAAATAGAAATTCAAGAATTTAATACGAAACTGAATTGAATACGCTCAAGGAATGATTTTCCAACATTGAAACCTACACAAGGACGATTAATTTCTATAATTAAGGATATTGGACTGGTAACCATCGTGTTCGTTGAGCCACTATTTTTCTATGAAATAGAAATTCACATTCATCGGTAAAGTCACTGCTGGTAATAAAACACTCTACACTTCCCTTGTTGGTGTTTAAAAAATAGCTATCAGTGTGTACGAGATGAATTATCAAAATTCAACCCTAGATGGCGTTTAATAAAGTATCAAAATTCACCACGAGATGGTTTTAACTAAAACTTTGATTCATTTTCGAAACTCTTGCTGGTTATAAAACGTTTGATGCCAACAGCATCCCGTATTCCCAAGCGGTCACCCTTCTAGGTACTAACGGGACCCGACGCAGCTTAACTTCTGGGAGCTGACGAGACCAGGTTTTTTCTGCGTGGTATGGCCGTTGACGTTTTAATACGAAACTGAATTGAATACACTCAAGGAATGATTTTCCAACATTGAAACCTACACAAGGACGATTAATTTCTATAATTAAGGATATTGGACTGGTAACCATCGTGTTCGTTGAGCCACTATTTTTCTATGAAATAGAAATTCAAGAATTTAATACGAAACTGAATTGAATACGCTCAAGGAATGATTTTCCAACATTGAAACCTACACAAGGACGATTAATTTCTATAATTAAGGATATTGGACTGGTAACCATCGTGTTCGTTGAGCCACTATTTTTCTATGAAATAGAAATTCACATTCATCGGTAAAGTCACTGCTGGTAATAAAACACTCTACACTTCCCTTGTTGGTGTTTAAAAAATAGCTATCAGTGTGTACGAGATGAATTATCAAAATTCAACCCTAGATGGCGTTTAATAAAGTATCAAAATTCACCACGAGATGGTTTTAACTAAAACTTTGATTCATTTTCGAAACTCTTGCTGGTTATAAAACGTTTGATGCCAACAGCATCCCGTATTCCCAAGCGGTCACCCTTCTAGGTACTAACGGGACCCGACGCAGCTTAACTTCTGGGAGCTGACGAGACCAGGTTTTTTCTGCGTGGTATGGCCGTTGACGTTTTAATACGAAACTGAATTGAATACACTCAAGGAATGATTTTCCAACATTGAAACCTACACAAGGACGATTAATTTCTATAATTAAGGATATTGACTGGTAACCATCGTGTTCGTTGAGCCACTATTTTTCTATGAAATAGAAATTCAAGAATTTAATACGAAACTGAATTGAATACGCTTAAGGAATGATTTTCCAACATTGAAACCTACACAAGGACGATTAATTTCTATAATTAAGGATATTGGACTGGTAACCATCGTGTTCGTTGAGCCACTATTTTTCTATGAAATAGAAATTCACATTCATCGGTAAAGTCACTGCTGGTAATAAAACACTCTACACTTCCCTTGTTGGTGTTTAAAAAATAGCTATCAGTGTGTACGAGATGAATTATCAAAATTCAACCCTAGATGGCGTTTAATAAAGTATCAAAATTCACCACGAGATGGTTTTAACTAAAACTTTGATTCATTTTCGAAACTCTTGCTGGTTATAAAACGTTTGATGCCAACAGCATCCCGTATTCCCAAGCGGTCACCCTTCTAGGTACTAACGGGACCCGACGCAGCTTAACTTCTGGGAGCTGACGAGACCAGGTTTTTTCTGCGTGGTATGGCCGTTGACGTTTTAATACGAAACTGAATTGAATACACTCAAGGAATGATTTTCCAACATTGAAACCTACACAAGGACGATTAATTTCTATAATTAAGGATATTGGACTGGTAACCATCGTGTTCGTTGAGCCACTATTTTTCTATGAAATAGAAATTCAAGAATTTAATACGAAACTGAATTGAATACGCTCAAGGAATGATTTTCCAACATTGAAACCTACACAAGGACGATTAATTTCTATAATTAAGGATATTGGACTGGTAACCATCGTGTTCGTTGAGCCACTATTTTTCTATGAAATAGAAATTCACATTCATCGGTAAAGTCACTGCTGGTAATAAAACACTCTACACTTCCCTTGTTGGTGTTTAAAAAATAGCTATCAGTGTGTACGAGATGAATTATCAAAATTCAACCCTAGATGGCGTTTAATAAAGTATCAAAATTCACCACGAGATGGTTTTAACTAAAACTTTGATTCATTTTCGAAACTCTTGCTGGTTATAAAACGTTTGATGCCAACAGCATCCCGTATTCCCAAGCGGTCACCCTTCTAGGTACTAACGGGACCCGACGCAGCTTAACTTCTGGGAGCTGACGAGACCAGGTTTTTTCTGCGTGGTATGGCCGTTGACGTTTTAATACGAAACTGAATTGAATACACTCAAGGAATGATTTTCCAACATTGAAACCTACACAAGGACGATTAATTTCTATAATTAAGGATATTGGACTGGTAACCATCGTGTTCGTTGAGCCACTATTTTTCTATGAAATAGAAATTCAAGAATTTAATACGAAACTGAATTGAATACGCTCAAAGAATGATTTTCCAACATTGAAACCTACACAAGGACGATTAATTTCTATAATTAAGGATATTGACTGGTAACCATCGTGTTCGTTGAGCCACTATTTTTCTATGAAATAGAAATTCACATTCATCGGTAAAGTCACTGCTGGTAATAAAACACTCTACACTTCCCTTGTTGGTGTTTAAAAAATAGCTATCAGTGTGTACGAGATGAATTATCAAAATTCAACCCTAGATGGCGTTTAATAAAGTATCAAAATTCACCACGAGATGGTTTTAACTAAAACTTTGATTCATTTTCGAAACTCTTGCTGGTTATAAAACGTTTGATGCCAACAGCATCCCGTATTCCCAAGCGGTCACCCTTCTAGGTACTAACGGGACCCGACGCAGCTTAACTTCTGGGAGCTGACGAGACCAGGTTTTTTCTGCGTGGTATGGCCGTTGACGTTTTAATACGAAACTGAATTGAATACACTCAAGGAATGATTTTCCAACATTGAAACCTACACAAGGACGATTAATTTCTATAATTAAGGATATTGGACTGGTAACCATCGTGTTCGTTGAGCCACTATTTTTCTATGAAATAGAAATTCAAGAATTTAATACGAAACTGAATTGAATACGCTCAAGGAATGATTTTCCAACATTGAAACCTACACAAGGACGATTAATTTCTATAATTAAGGATATTGGACTGGTAACCATCGTGTTCGTTGAGCCACTATTTTTCTATGAAATAGAAATTCACATTCATCGGTAAAGTCACTGCTGGTAATAAAACACTCTACACTTCCCTTGTTGGTGTTTAAAAAATAGCTATCAGTGTGTACGAGATGAATTATCAAAATTCAACCCTAGATGGCGTTTAATAAAGTATCAAAATTCACCACGAGATGGTTTTAACTAAAACTTTGATTCATTTTCGAAACTCTTGCTGGTTATAAACGTTTGATGCCAACAGCATCCCGTATTCCCAAGCGGTCACCCTTCTAGGTACTAACGGGACCCGACGCAGCTTAACTTCTGGGAGCTGACGAGACCAGGTTTTTTCTGCGTGGTATGGCCGTTGACGTTTTAATACGAAACTGAATTGAATACACTCAAGGAATGATTTTCCAACATTGAAACCTACACAAGGACGATTAATTTCTATAATTAAGGATATTGGACTGGTAACCATCGTGTTCGTTGAGCCACTATTTTTCTATGAAATAGAAATTCAAGAATTTAATACGAAACTGAATTGAATACGCTCAAGGAATGATTTTCCAACATTGAAACCTACACAAGGACGATTAATTTCTATAATTAAGGATATTGGACTGGTAACCATCGTGTTCGTTGAGCCACTATTTTTCTATGAAATAGAAATTCACATTCATCGGTAAAGTCACTGCTGGTAATAAAACACTCTACACTTCCCTTGTTGGTGTTTAAAAAATAGCTATCAGTGTGTACGAGATGAATTATCAAAATTCAACCCTAGATGGCGTTTAATAAAGTATCAAAATTCACCACGAGATGGTTTTAACTAAAACTTTGATTCATTTTCGAAACTCTTGCTGGTTATAAAACGTTTGATGCCAACAGCATCCCGTATTCCCAAGCGGTCACCCTTCTAGGTACTAACGGGACCCGACGCAGCTTAACTTCTGGGAGCTGACGAGACCAGGTTTTTTCTGCGTGGTATGGCCGTTGACGTTTTAATACGAAACTGAATTGAATACACTCAAGGAATGATTTTCCAACATTGAAACCTACACAAGGACGATTAATTTTTATAATTAAGGATATTGACTGGTAACCATCGTGTTCGTTGAGCCACTATTTTTCTATGAAATAGAAATTCAAGAATTTAATACGAAACTGAATTGAATACACTCAAGGAATGATTTTCCAACATTGAAACCTACACAAGGACGATTAATTTCTATAATTAAGGATATTGGACTGGTAACCATCGTGTTCGTTGAGCCACTATTTTTCTATGAAATAGAAATTCACATTCATCGGTAAAGTCACTGCTGGTAATAAAACACTCTACACTTCCCTTGTTGGTGTTTAAAAAATAGCTATCAGTGTGTACGAGATGAATTATCAAAATTCAACCCTAGATGGCGTTTAATAAAGTATCAAAATTCACCACGAGATGGTTTTAACTAAAACTTTGATTCATTTTCGAAACTCTTGCTGGTTATAAAACGTTTGATGCCAACAGCATCCCGTATTCCCAAGCGGTCACCCTTCTAGGTACTAACGGGACCCGACGCAGCTTAACTTCTGGGAGCTGACGAGACCAGGTTTTTTCTGCGTGGTATGGCCGTTGACGTTTTAATACGAAACTGAATTGAATACACTCAAGGAATGATTTTCCAACATTGAAACCTACACAAGGACATTTTTTTTTAAATTTAAGAATTTTGACTGGTAACCATCGTGTTCGTTGAGCCACTATTTTTCTATAAAATAAAAATTCAAGAATTTAATACGAAACTGAATTGAATACGCTCAAGGAATGATTTTCCAACATTGAAACCTACACAAGGACGATTAATTTCTATAATTAAGGATATTGGACTGGTAACCATCGTGTTCGTTGAGCCACTATTTTTCTATGAAATAGAAATTCACATTCATCGGTAAAGTCACTGCTGGTAATAAAACACTCTACACTTCCCTTGTTGGTGTTTAAAAAATAGCTATCAGTGTGTACGAGATGAATTATCAAAATTCAACCCTAGATGGCGTTTAATAAAGTATCAAAATTCACCACGAGATGGTTTTAACTAAAACTTTGATTCATTTTCGAAACTCTTGCTGGTTATAAAACGTTTGATGCCAACAGCATCCCGTATTCCCAAGCGGTCACCCTTCTAGGTACTAACGGGACCCGACGCAGCTTAACTTCTGGGAGCTGACGAGACCAGGTTTTTTCTGCGTGGTATGGCCGTTGACGTTTTAATACGAAACTGAATTGAATACACTCAAGGAATGATTTTCCAACATTGAAACCTACACAAGGACGATTAATTTCTATAATTAAGGATATTGACTGGTAACCATCGTGTTCGTTGAGCCACTATTTTTCTATGAAATAGAAATTCAAGAATTTAATACGAAACTGAATTGAATACGCTCAAAGAATGATTTTCCAACATTGAAACCTACACAAGGACGATTAATTTCTATAATTAAGGATATTGGACTGGTAACCATCGTGTTCGTTGAGCCACTATTTTTCTATGAAATAGAAATTCACATTCATCGGTAAAGTCACTGCTGGTAATAAAACACTCTACACTTCCCTTGTTGGTGTTTAAAAAATAGCTATCAGTGTGTACGAGATGAATTATCAAAATTCAACCCTAGATGGCGTTTAATAAAGTATCAAAATTCACCACGAGATGGTTTTAACTAAAACTTTGATTCATTTTCGAAACTCTTGCTGGTTATAAAACGTTTGATGCCAACAGCATCCCGTATTCCCAAGCGGTCACCCTTCTAGGTACTAACGGGACCCGACGCAGCTTAACTTCTGGGAGCTGACGAGACCAGGTTTTTTCTGCGTGGTATGGCCGTTGACGTTTTAATACGAAACTGAATTGAATACACTCAAGGAATGATTTTCCAACATTGAAACCTAACAAGGACGATTAATTCACTGGTACCACTATTTTAAATAGAATTTAATACGAAACTAAATTGAATACACTCAAGGAATGATTTTCCAACATTGAAACCTACACAAGGACGATTAATTTCTATAATTAAGGATATTGACTGGTAACCATCGTGTTCGTTGAGCCACTATTTTTCTATGAAATAGAAATTCAAGAATTTAATACGAAACTGAATTGAATACGCTCAAGGAATGATTTTCCAACATTGAAACCTACACAAGGACGATTAATTTCTATAATTAAGGATATTGGACTGGTAACCATCGTGTTCGTTGAGCCACTATTTTTCTATGAAATAGAAATTCACATTCATCGGTAAAGTCACTGCTGGTAATAAAACACTCTACACTTCCCTTGTTGGTGTTTAAAAAATAGCTATCAGTGTGTACGAGATGAATTATCAAAATTCAACCCTAGATGGCGTTTAATAAAGTATCAAAATTCACCACGAGATGGTTTTAACTAAAACTTTGATTCATTTTCGAAACTCTTGCTGGTTATAAAACGTTTGATGCCAACAGCATCCCGTATTCCCAAGCGGTCACCCTTCTAGGTACTAACGGGACCCGACGCAGCTTAACTTCTGGGAGCTGACGAGACCAGGTTTTTTCTGCGTGGTATGGCCGTTGACGTTTTAATACGAAACTGAATTGAATACACTCAAGGAATGATTTTCCAACATTGAAACCTACACAAGGACGATTAATTTCTATAATTAAGGATATTGACTGGTAACCATCGTGTTCGTTGAGCCACTATTTTTCTATGAAATAGAAATTCAAGAATTTAATACGAAACTGAATTGAATACGCTCAAAGAATGATTTTCCAACATTGAAACCTACACAAGGACGATTAATTTCTATAATTAAGGATATTGGACTGGTAACCATCGTGTTCGTTGAGCCACTATTTTTCTATGAAATAGAAATTCACATTCATCGGTAAAGTCACTGCTGGTAATAAAACACTCTACACTTCCCTTGTTGGTGTTTAAAAAATAGCTATCAGTGTGTACGAGATGAATTATCAAAATTCAACCCTAGATGGCGTTTAATAAAGTATCAAAATTCACCACGAGATGGTTTTAACTAAAACTTTGATTCATTTTCGAAACTCTTGCTGGTTATAAAACGTTTGATGCCAACAGCATCCCGTATTCCCAAGCGGTCACCCTTCTAGGTACTAACGGGACCCGACGCAGCTTAACTTCTGGGAGCTGACGAGACCAGGTTTTTTCTGCGTGGTATGGCCGTTGACGTTTTAATACGAAACTGAATTGAATACACTCAAGGAATGATTTTCCAACATTGAAACCTACACAAGGACGATTAATTTCTATAATTAAGGATATTGGACTGGTAACCATCGTGTTCGTTGAGCCACTATTTTTCTATGAAATAGAAATTCAAGAATTTAATACGAAACTGAATTGAATACGCTCAAGGAATGATTTTCCAACATTGAAACCTACACAAGGACGATTAATTTCTATAATTAAGGATATTGGACTGGAACCATACATTTTTTTTTTAAAAAAAAAATTAAAAAATTTAATAAAAACTAATTAATACCTCAAAAAATAATTTTCCAACATGAAACCTACACAAGGACGATTAATTTCTATAATTAAGGATATTGGACTGGTAACCATCGTGTTCGTTGAGCCACTATTTTTCTATGAAATAGAAATTCACATTCATCGGTAAAGTCACTGCTGGTAATAAAACACTCTACACTTCCCTTGTTGGTGTTTAAAAAATAGCTATCAGTGTGTACGAGATGAATTATCAAAATTCAACCCTAGATGGCGTTTAATAAAGTATCAAAATTCACCACGAGATGGTTTTAACTAAAACTTTGATTCATTTTCGAAACTCTTGCTGGTTATAAAACGTTTGATGCCAACAGCATCCCGTATTCCCAAGCGGTCACCCTTCTAGGTACTAACGGGACCCGACGCAGCTTAACTTCTGGGAGCTGACGAGACCAGGTTTTTTCTGCGTGGTATGGCCGTTGACGTTTTAATACGAAACTGAATTGAATACACTCAAGGAATGATTTTCCAACATTGAAACCTACACAAGGACGATTAATTTCTATAATTAAGGATATTGGACTGGTAACCATCGTGTTCGTTGAGCCACTTTTTTTCTATGAAATAGAAATTCAAAAATTTTAATACGAAACTGAATTGAATACGCTCAAAGAATGATTTTCCAACATTGAAACCTACACAAGGACGATTAATTTCTATAATTAAGGATATTGGACTGGTAACCATCGTGTTCGTTGAGCCACTATTTTTCTATGAAATAGAAATTCACATTCATCGGTAAAGTCACTGCTGGTAATAAAACACTCTACACTTCCCTTGTTGGTGTTTAAAAAATAGCTATCAGTGTGTACGAGATGAATTATCAAAATTCAACCCTAGATGGCGTTTAATAAAGTATCAAAATTCACCACGAGATGGTTTTAACTAAAACTTTGATTCATTTTCGAAACTCTTGCTGGTTATAAAACGTTTGATGCCAACAGCATCCCGTATTCCCAAGCGGTCACCCTTCTAGGTACTAACGGGACCCGACGCAGCTTAACTTCTGGGAGCTGACGAGACCAGGTTTTTTCTGCGTGGTATGGCCGTTGACGTTTTAATACGAAACTGAATTGAATACACTCAAGGAATGATTTTCCAACATTGAAACCTACACAAGGACGATTAATTTCTATAATTAAGGATATTGGACTGGTAACCATCGTGTTCGTTGAGCCACTATTTTTCTATGAAATAGAAATTCAAGAATTTAATACGAAATGAATTGAATACGCTCAAGGAATGATTTTCCAACATTGAAACCTACACAAGGACGATTAATTTCTATAATTAAGGATATTGGACTGGTAACCATCGTGTTCGTTGAGCCACTATTTTTCTATGAAATAGAAATTCACATTCATCGGTAAAGTCACTGCTGGTAATAAAACACTCTACACTTCCCTTGTTGGTGTTTAAAAAATAGCTATCAGTGTGTACGAGATGAATTATCAAAATTCAACCCTAGATGGCGTTTAATAAAGTATCAAAATTCACCACGAGATGGTTTTAACTAAAACTTTGATTCATTTTCGAAACTCTTGCTGGTTATAAAACGTTTGATGCCAACAGCATCCCGTATTCCCAAGCGGTCACCCTTCTAGGTACTAACGGGACCCGACGCAGCTTAACTTCTGGGAGCTGACGAGACCAGGTTTTTTCTGCGTGGTATGGCCGTTGACGTTTTAATACGAAACTGAATTGAATACACTCAAGGAATGATTTTCCAACATTGAAACCTACACAAGGACGATTAATTTCTATAATTAAGGATATTGGACTGGTAACCATCGTGTTCGTTGAGCCACTATTTTTCTATGAAATAGAAATTCAAGAATAATGATAACATTAAACCTCAAGGAATATGAACATCAAATAAAACCCAAGACGAAATATTCAAAATTTTAATAAATTTGTAACCAACAATTCTGTAAGCCTGACTGGTCCCTGCGTGGTGAGATTTTAATACGAAACTGAATTGAATACGCTCAAGGAATGATTTTCCAACATTGAAACCTACACAAGGACGATTAATTTCTATAATTAAGGATATTGGACTGGTAACCATCGTGTTCGTTGAGCCACTATTTTTCTATGAAATAGAAATTCACATTCATCGGTAAAGTCACTGCTGGTAATAAAACACTCTACACTTCCCTTGTTGGTGTTTAAAAAATAGCTATCAGTGTGTACGAGATGAATTATCAAAATTCAACCCTAGATGGCGTTTAATAAAGTATCAAAATTCACCACGAGATGGTTTTAACTAAAACTTTGATTCATTTTCGAAACTCTTGCTGGTTATAAAACGTTTGATGCCAACAGCATCCCGTATTCCCAAGCGGTCACCCTTCTAGGTACTAACGGGACCCGACGCAGCTTAACTTCTGGGAGCTGACGAGACCAGGTTTTTTCTGCGTGGTATGGCCGTTGACGTTTTAATACGAAACTGAATTGAATACACTCAAGGAATGATTTTCCAACATTGAAACCTACACAAGGACGATTAATTTCTATAATTAAGGATATTGGACTGGTAACCATCGTGTTCGTTGAGCCACTATTTTTCTATGAAATAGAAATTCAAGAATTTAATACGAAACTGAATTGAATACACTCAAGGAATGATTTTCCAACATTGAAACCTACACAAGGACGATTAATTTCTATAATTAAGGATATTGGACTGGTAACCATCGTGTTCGTTGAGCCACTATTTTTCTATGAAATAGAAATTCACATTCATCGGTAAAGTCACTGCTGGTAATAAAACACTCTACACTTCCCTTGTTGGTGTTTAAAAAATAGCTATCAGTGTGTACGAGATGAATTATCAAAATTCAACCCTAGATGGCGTTTAATAAAGTATCAAAATTCACCACGAGATGGTTTTAACTAAAACTTTGATTCATTTTCGAAACTCTTGCTGGTTATAAAACGTTTGATGCCAACAGCATCCCGTATTCCCAAGCGGTCACCCTTCTAGGTACTAACGGGACCCGACGCAGCTTAACTTCTGGGAGCTGACGAGACCAGGTTTTTTCTGCGTGGTATGGCCGTTGACGTTTTAATACGAAACTGAATTGAATACACTCAAGGAATGATTTTCCAACATTGAAACCTACACAAGGACGATTAATTTCTATAATTAAGGATATTGGACTGGTAACCATCGTGTTCGTTGAGCCACTATTTTTCTATGAAATAGAAATTCAAGAATTTAATACGAAACTGAATTGAATACGCTCAAGAGAATGATTTTCCAACATTGAAACCTACACAAGGACGATTAATTTCTATAATTAAGGATATTGGACTGGTAACCATCGTGTTCGTTGAGCCACTATTTTTCTATGAAATAGAAATTCACATTCATCGGTAAAGTCACTGCTGGTAATAAAACACTCTACACTTCCCTTGTTGGTGTTTAAAAAATAGCTATCAGTGTGTACGAGATGAATTATCAAAATTCAACCCTAGATGGCGTTTAATAAAGTATCAAAATTCACCACGAGATGGTTTTAACTAAAACTTTGATTCATTTTCGAAACTCTTGCTGGTTATAAAACGTTTGATGCCAACAGCATCCCGTATTCCCAAGCGGTCACCCTTCTAGGTACTAACGGGACCCGACGCAGCTTAACTTCTGGGAGCTGACGAGACCAGGTTTTTTCTGCGTGGTATGGCCGTTGACGTTTTAATACGAAACTGAATTGAATACACTCAAGGAAGATTTTCCAACATTGAAACCACACAAGGACGATTAATTTCATAAAAACTGGTAACCATGGCGTAGCCACTATTTTTCTATGAAATAGAAATTCAAGAATTTAATACGAAACTGAATTGAATACACTCAAGGAATGATTTTCCAACATTGAAACCTACACAAGGACGATTAATTTCTATAATTAAGGATATTGGACTGGTAACCATCGTGTTCGTTGAGCCACTATTTTTCTATGAAATAGAAATTCACATTCATCGGTAAAGTCACTGCTGGTAATAAAACACTCTACACTTCCCTTGTTGGTGTTTAAAAAATAGCTATCAGTGTGTACGAGATGAATTATCAAAATTCAACCCTAGATGGCGTTTAATAAAGTATCAAAATTCACCACGAGATGGTTTTAACTAAAACTTTGATTCATTTTCGAAACTCTTGCTGGTTATAAAACGTTTGATGCCAACAGCATCCCGTATTCCCAAGCGGTCACCCTTCTTTTTTTTTTTTTTTAAAATTCTCTTTTATTTTCTTTTAATTTTCAATTTTCAAAAAAACAAAACAAACAAAAGCAAACAAAAACAAACAAATAATTTCGCCCCTCGGATGCAGACGTTATTAGGGCAGAGAAAAGAAAATTTGGCAATGGGGGGATCTTAATGCTAAAACAGAAACAAAAACAAACAAATGCAAGGGATCATAGGTTGTGCTAATAACAAAAATAAACAAAAGTAAACAATAGCAGATGACATTGGTGGTAGGATATTAAACAATAAACAAAAATAAACAAAGGATTTTACATATTTAGGTATTGAAATAAAACACAAACAAACTAAATGAACAAAATGAAAGTAAAATATGGGAAAAGATAAAAGAGAATGGTGGATTTAACTTATGGGGGTAAAGTGTTTTCCATAAGCTCTCTACTTCTTCTTGATTTGGGGTACGTTGATGGTTCCTTGCCTTCCAGTTGATGAAGATGTAGGCAGCCAGAAGAGTAAACGCTTGCCGGAGATTCCCTATTGGCCCAAAATGACCACGAATAAGATCTTCGTTTTGATGTCTTGCAGCCCTTCTTGACGCATGATTCCTTCCAACCAGCTCCAAACGGTGAGGCGTTCAGGACACTGGAACATCAGATGCTCATCGGTTTCGGGGTCTTGATGGCAGATTGGGCATTTTGCGTCCTTGTTGGGATCCAACCGATGGCATCTGGTCCTGGTAGGGAGAAGTCGCTGGTTGAACAGGAACATGGTCTCTCTGATGTTACTAGGAAGGGCTGCAGTCGCCTTCCAGATTCGTGGCCAATCCAGATTAGGCCTCAGGATCTCCAGCTTTCCCATGGTCGTTACCTCCAGGACCCAATGGTTGTAAGTTTTCCGATGAACCATTGGATTCCCCTGCACCAGGATTGAAGATGCAAAGAGTTGCTTGATTTGATGCAGGGGTTCCTGAAGGTAATAGGGCCTCTTCATGACTGCTACGGGTACGGTGTTGTCCTTGTAGAGTGGCAATAAGGTTCGGAGAGGGAAGGACATCCAATACCGAAGTAGAGAGCTTTCTGGGCTGTTGGGGCCTGCTATCAGGACTTTATACATGGGGCACAGGAAAAGGGAACGGTAAAACAGGTGTGTGTTGACCATTCCCAGTCCCCCTTGTTTGACAGTACGGTAAATTACAGTTTTTTTCGGCCTTTCTACTTTTCCCATCCATAGGAATTTCATGACAGCCTTTGAAACCTGGTCAGCCATATTTGCATTACAAGGTAATACCTGTGCAATATACACAGTTCCCGAGAGAGCCTTCGACTTGAGGAAAATCACCTTCTTGGTAAATATTAAAACGTCGACAGGCATTCTCTCGCAGAATACCATTTAGAGAGCCGAATGCATCATTCCAAACCCTACCAGCTGTCTCGACTATGGAGTGAGAGAATTTAATTCCTAACAGGGACAATGTTGGTGCTGACACAAGCCACTCAAGAGGCCAAATTGATCTAGAGCTCCAAGTCCCGAGTCCCAGGGCTTTTGTTTTCTCCTTATTCATCCTTGCCTTTGTCCACTGACAGAACAAGTCAAGGACTTGTCCTGCCCTGGTAAAATCTTCGTCACATGAAACGAAAATGGTGACGTCATCAACAAAGGCTCTGACAGTGAGTTTTTCATTAAACAATGATATACCCTTGAGAGCTCGAGATAAACGCACAAGTAATGGCTCAATGTATAGAACGAAGAGATGGACAGATAGGGGGCATCCCTGGCGAATCGACTGAATATCATTAATCACCCCAGCCACCTCCGATCCGTTGAGGATTGACATTCCTGTTACAGAATACATAGTCTGTAACCAACGGACGAAAGTGGTGGGGTAACCCATGACATCCAGAATCCTCCAGAGGACTTCCCTGTTAACCAGGTCGTAGGCCTTTTCAAAGTCAACTCCAACAATGGCAGCGCCCATACCCCGAATCAAAGAGTTGGAAGAGTCATGACATCCCCGGTCATCAACAAATTGAATGACATCTCTATAAAGACTTAAATTATCAAAAATCAATCTACCAGGTACCCCACCTTTTTGATGAGGCCCTATGGTAGAAGATAGTGTCTGCCTCAATCGTCTCGCTAAGACAGATGCCATGACTTTGTAGTCACAATTCAAAAGAGAAATTGGCCGAAAATTAGAAATTCCACAAAGTCCCGAAGACTTAGGAATTAGCCTGATCGCCGCTTGGCCCTGCGAAGACGTCAGAGATTCCCTTTCCAGGATATGATTAAACATATCCAAGAAGTGGGGTGCGATCACGTCCCAAAATTCTACGTAAAACTCGTAAGGAATGCCATCGGTGCCAGGGGACTTGTTTGACTTCATTGCTATTAGAGCAGCTCTAATCTCAAGAAGGGAAATTGGTGCTGTTAGGTTTGGGGTTGGCTTAAAGCAATCTCTTACTCCTTCAAGGAACTCAGACCCTGCCAGTATGTCAGGAGAAGGTTGAGTCTTAAAAATTTTTTAAAATGAGCAACAATTTCTGCTGAAATTTCCTCTTTGGTCGATAAGCAAGTGCCATTGGGGGCAATGATCTTATCAATGCAACATTTTCGATAATTATTCCTGGCACGATTTATGTGAAAAATACTTGCTTCCTCTACATCTGGCCCTTCGAAGCAGCGGGAACGAATCCCATACCCTTTGAGTGTGCTCTCCTCCCAAGACTTTGAGAATTTTCTCAACTGTTGAAAGGCAACCCAATCAAAGGTATCTGCTTCGGCCATTTCCTGTATGCAAGATTGATAGAAAAACTTAGTTTCTCTTATCAGCCTTGCTCTTTGCCTGGAATAATCCACCGAAATACGCTTGATACCCGGTTTCAGGACACTCTCCCACCAATTTGCTACATTACTTTCCCTAAGAGGATGATTAGCAGATTCCTGAATGAAATTGGTTACGTATTTCTGAAAACCTTCTTCTGACAATATTGAAGTATTTAGTTTCCACAATCCGGCAGGTGGTCTGCTACGATTTGGGAGATCAAGATTGCAAGTAAGTGTGGATTGTACCGACTGATGGTCACTAATCGATAAAGGCTGCAAACAAATATTTAAAAATTTATCCGCAAACGATCGACTAGCATAAATCCTATCAAGCCTAGAAGAACCGTCGTGGTAATGGAAAGTGTGGCCCGGATCACTATGATTTAGCTTTTTCCAGATGTCTACCAGATCAAGACCAGTAACCATCTCCTTCAAAGCATAGCTAACAACACTACTTGGGACAGGGAGGGATTGGATATTTGCCCTATCTTGGATGTTGTCAACACAATTAAAATCGCCCATCAACACGAAGGGCAGTCGAGTGGTAACTGAGTAGGCAGGAACGGTTTGACGAAGAAAATTGTTTCTCTCATTCTTTACCTGCTTACCTGACGGGGCATAGATATTAATAAACGTAAAACATTTTACGTCAATGGAGATAAGCCTTCCGTCAGGTTCAAGAAGCAGTCGAGAATACTCCAGACCATGTCTAATTAGAATGGCTGTTCCTTTTTTGTTGGGACCGACATTTGCTAGCAAGTGGTAACAGCTTTCAATAATTGGGCAAGAGTGAAAGGCTACCTCTTGAAGTCCTACGATATCTAAATTACCGTCCCTGCAGAAATTTAAAAGAATTTGACGTCGCTCGACTGATCGAATACCTCCAATGTTGATAGAAGCGATTTTTAATTGTGAAGTCATGTGTTAGGTTTTTTGAGTACGGGAATGCCTGAAGTGGGTTTCGAATTTTGGGGCGTCAGGGTAGGTTTAAATCGTTTGCTTCGTGGTACCGTGGGAATTTTCAGGGGGTCCTTAGTTTTGTCTGGATCAGTGGTATCAATTTCCCCCGTGTCGGGTTCCATTGATTCCATGATAATTGTCACTGTTTCCTGGTCTTCTGTCTCTGTGTGAGGTGCTGCTATTTTGGATTTCTGTAATTGGTTTCAAAGGGTTGTCTTTCGGAGGTACAGATGCGGGAGTGGTAGCAGTGTCACATTCCATGGTTTCAGTTTCCAAATTATTAGTACTTCCTGAGAGTGAATCTTGTGATTCACTCTCCAGAGGTACCTGGGAAACCATGGAATTTGCTACCACGGGAATTACTACGGGTGTCTGTTTAATAGTCTCTGTCTTTTTAGTCTTTTTGGCAACAGGTTTTTGGACAATGGTGGGTTCCTGGTTTCGTTTTAAAGTTGGGCAGTCGTAGCTAAAGTGTGTCTCTTCGTCGCAAAGTCTGCAAGTGGGCTTTTGTCCGTCATACTTTAACCATGGCACGATAACTGCCAATGGTAATGTATGAGGGAATGTTTTTCGTCACCGTCATTCGTACAATCATCCAAGTGGCTAGGACAGGGTATAAAACTTCATCCTCTGCCACCCGATAGCGCTCCCACCGAGCTTCAATTACATTTCCAAATTCCTTAAGACGTGTCTGAACTATTCCCAAGTCTAGGTTCTGTGGAATCCCTGCAATTCGAACAAATTTCTCTTGAATATTGCTATCCCTGATGACTACACTAACTTCTTTCCCCTCCAATTCAGTCCTGACGATACCACTGTGTTGGGACAAAAAATTTGAGGTATATGCCTCTGACGTAAACGTAATTCTAGCGACCTGGTTTCTCGTATCTAGCACAGCAACTAGGCCTAAGAGATCCTGAGCATCAACCTTCAAACTACGCACAAAACCATGAACCGTACGCATACTCAATTTCGGGAATTGAACCCCAAAATCAATATCTACACTATTGAGCCACTTGGCAGCCATTGTCCCCTAGACAATGTAAACAAACTGCCAAAAAAAAGGGGAGGGGAAGGACCCCACACACGTAAACAAACACGACAAATAAAACAATTGGCAACAAAACACTACAAAAACAGCTAAACTATACAAAATAAACACTCAAAAACACGAATATAACAACAAAAAGTAATAAAAAATAACAAAAACTCACAAAATGATGGAAAAACGGGAGAACACAAAAAGACGTCTGCATCCGACGCAGCTTAACTTCTGGGAGCTGACGAGACCAGGTTTTTTCTGCGTGGTATGGCCGTTGACGTTTTAATACGAAACTGAATTGAATACACTCAAGGAATGATTTTCCAACATTGAAACCTACACAAGGACGATTAATTTCTATAATTAAGGATATTGGACTGGTAACCATCGTGTTCGTTGAGCCACTATTTTTCTATGAAATAGAAATTCACATTCATCGGTAAAGTCACTGCTGGTAATAAAACACTCTACACTTCCCTTGTTGGTGTTTAAAAAAATAGCTATCAGTGTGTACGAGATGAATTATCAAAATTCAACCCTAGATGGCGTTTAATAAAGTATCAAAATTCACCACGAGATGGTTTTAACTAAAACTTTGATTCATTTTCGAAACTCTTGCTGGTTATAAAACGTTTGATGCCAACAGCATCCCGTATTCCCAAGCGGTCACCCTTCTAGGTACTAACGGGACCCGACGCAGCTTAACTTCTGGGAGCTGACGAGACCAGGTTTTTTCTGCGTGGTATGGCCGTTGACGTTTTAATACGAAACTGAATTGAATACACTCAAGGAATGATTTTCCAACATTGAAACCTACACAAGGACGATTAATTTCTATAATTAAGGATATTGGACTGGTAACCATCGTGTTCGTTGAGCCACCATTTTTCTATGAAATAGAAATTCACATTCATCGGTAAAGTCACTGCTGGTAATAAAACACTCTAAACTTCCCTTGTTGGTGTTTAAAAAAATAGCTATCAGTGTGTACGAGATGAATTATCAAAATTCAACCCTAGATGGCGTTTAATAAAGTATCAAAATTCACCACGAGATGGTTTTAACTAAAACTTTGATTCATTTTCGAAACTCTTGCTGGTTATAAAACGTTTGATGCCAACAGCATCCCGTATTCCCAAGCGGTCACCCTTCTAGGTACTAACGGGACCCGACGCAGCTTAACTTCTGGGAGCTGACGAGACCAGGTTTTTTCTGCGTGGTATGGCCGTTGACGTTTTAATACGAAACTGAATTGAATACACTCAAGGAATGATTTTTCAACATTGAAACCTACACAAGGACGATTAATTTCTATAATTAAGGATATTGGACTGGTAACCATCGTGTTCGTTGAGCCACTATTTTTCTATGAAATAGAAATTCACATTCATCGGTAAAGTCACTGCTGGTAATAAAACACTCTACACTTCCCTTGTTGGTGTTTAAAAAATAGCTATCAGTGTGTACGAGATGAATTATCAAAATTCAACCCTAGATGGCGTTTAATAAAGTATCAAAATTCACCACGAGATGGTTTTAACTAAAACTTTGATTCATTTTCGAAACTCTTGCTGGTTATAAAACGTTTGATGCCAACAGCATCCCGTATTCCCAAGCGGTCACCCTTCTAGGTACTAACGGGACCCGACGCAGCTTAACTTCTTTTTTTTTTTTAAAATTATCTTTTATTGGCTCATTGATATCAGCTATTTAGGGCATTAAAACAAACAAAATAAAAACAAAAATAATTTTTCGTCGGATGCAGACGTTATTAAAGGGAAATAAACGAAATTCTGGCAATGGTGGGGATCATAATATATCAAACAAACAAAAACAAAAACAAACAAATGCAATGTTCGTTGTGGTGGGTAAAATAATTAAAAAAAATAAACAAAAAAAAACAAAGCAAAAGACAAAGGTGGTATGAAATAATAAACAACAACAAAACAAAACAAACATAAACAAAGGCCAATAAAACTGGGAATGGGAAACTAAAAAAAAAAATAAACAAAATGTAACTAAAATTATGACTTAAAATTAAACAGGGAATTGGGATCTAGATTTACGAAGGACTTTCCATAGGCTCTCTACTTCTTCTTGACATGGTGTTGCGTAGGTTATTCCTTGCCTTCCAGGTGATGTAGAGATAAGCAGCCAGAAGAGTGAATAAAAGCTGGAGATTTCCTACTGGACCAAAATGGCCACGTATCAAATCTTCGTTTGACGAACTTGCAGCCCATCTGACGCATAGTTCCTTCCAACCAGCTCCAAACGGTGAGTCGTTCAGGACACTGGTACATCAGATGCTCATCGGTTTCCGGGTCTTGATTGCAGATTAGACATGTTGCGTCCTTGGCTGGAGGTCCAACCGATGGCATCTGGTCCTGGTAGGGAGAAGTCGCTGGTTGAACAGGAACATGGTCTCTCTGATGTTACTTGGAAGGGCTGCAGTCTCCTTCCAGATTCGTGGCCAATCCAGATTAGGCCTCAGGATCTCCAGCTTTCCCATTGTCGTTACCTCCAGGATCCAATGGTTATATGTTTTCCGATGTACCATTGGATTCCCCTGCACCAGGAATGGAAGATGCGAAAAGTTGCTTGATTTGATGCAGGGGTTCCTGAAGGTAATATGGTCTCTTCATGACTGCTACAGGTGGTGGTGTTGTCCTTGTAGAGTGGCAATAAGGTTCGGAGAGGAAAGGACATCCAATACCGAAGTAGAGAGCTTTCTGGGCTGTTGGGGCCTATCAGGACTTTGTATTAAATGGGGCACAAGGAAAAGGGAACGGTAAAAGAGGTGTGTGTTGACCATTCCCAGACCCCCTTCTTTGACAGTACGGAAAATTACGGTTTTCTTCGGCCTTTCTACTTTTCCCATCCATAGAGAATTTCATGACAGCCTTCTGAAATCTGGTCAGCCATTTTTTGATTACAAGGTAATACCTGTGCAAAGTACACAGTTCCGGAGAGAGCCTTCGACTTGAGGAAAAGCACCCTCTGGTAAATATTAAACCGTCGACTGGCATTCTCTCGCAGAATACCATTTAAAGAGCTAAATGCATCATTCCAAACCCTACTAGCTGTCTCTACTATGGAATGGAGAAAATTTAATTCCTAACAGGGACAATGTTGGCGCTGACACAAGCCACTCAAGAGGCCAAATTGATCTAGAGCTCCAAGTCCGAGTCCCAGGGCTTTTGTTTTCTCCTTATTCATCCTTGCCTTTGTCCACTGACAGAACATATCAAGGATTTGTCCTGCCCTGGTAAAATCTTCGTCACAAGAAACGAAAATGGTGACGTCATCAACAAAGGCTCTGACAGTGAGTTTTTCATTAAACAATGATATACCCTTGAGAACTCGAGATAAACGCACAAGTAATGGCTCAATGTATAGAACGAAGAGATGGACAGATAGGGGGCATCCCTGGCGAATCGACTGAATATCACTAAATCACCCCAGCCACCTCCGATCCGTTGAGGATTGACATTCCTGTTACAGAATACATAGTCTGTAACCAACGGACGAAAGTGGTGGGGTAACCCATGACATCCAGAATCCTCCAGAGGACTTCCCTGTTAACCAGGTCGTAGGCCTTTTCAAAGTCAACTCCAACAATGGCAGCGCCCATACCCCGAATCAAAGAGTTGGAAGAGTCATGGCATCCCCGGTCATCAACAAATTGAATGACATCTCTGTAAAGACTTAAATTATCAAAAATCAATCTACCAGGTACCCCACCTTTTTGATGAGGCCCTATGGTAGAAGATAGTGTCTGCCTCAATCGTCTCGCTAAGACAGATGCCATGACTTTGTAGTCACAATTCAAAAGAGAAATTGGCCGAAAATTAGAAATTCCACAAAGTCCCGAAGACTTAGGAATTAGCCTGATCGCCGCTTGGCCCTGCGAAGACGTCAGAGTTTCCCTTTCCAGGATATGATTAAACATATCCAAGAAGTGGGGTGCGATCACGTCCCAAAATTCTACGTAAAACTCGTAAGGAATGCCATCGGTGCCAGGGGACTTGTTTGACTTCATTGCTATTAGAGCAGCTCTAATCTCAAGAAGGGAAATTGGTGCTGTTAGGTTTGGGGTTGGCTTAAAGCAATCTCTTACTCCTTCAAGGAACTCAGACCCTGCCAGTATGTCAGGAGAAGGTTGAGTCTTAAAAATTTTTGTAAAATGAGCAACAATTTCTGCTGAAATTTCCTCTTTGGTCGATAAGCAAGTGCCATTAGAAGGGGGCAATGATCTTATCAATGCAACATTTTCGATAATTATTCCTGGCACGATTTATGTGAAAAATACTTGCTTCCTCTACATCTGGCCCTTCGAAGCAGCGGGAACGAATCCCATACCCTTTGAGTGTGCTCTCCTCCCAAGACTTTGAAAATTTTCTCAACTGTTGAAAGGCAACCCAATCAAAGGTATCTGCTTCGGCCATTTCCTGTATGCAAGATTGATAGAAAAACTTAGTTTCTCTTATCAGCCTTGCTCTTTGCCTGGAATAATCCACCGAAATGCGCTTGATACCCGGTTTCAGGACACTCTCCCACCAATTTGCTACATTACTTTCCCTAAGAGGATGATTAGCAGATTCCTGAATAAAATTGGTTACATATTTCTGAAAACCTTCTTCTGACAATATTGAAGTATTTAGTTTCCACAATCCGGCAGGTGGTCTGCTACGATTTGGGAGATCAAGATTGCAAGTAAGTGTGGATTGTACCGACTGATGGTCACTAATCGATAAAGACTGCAAACAAATATTTAAAAATTTATCAGCAAACGATCGACTAGCATAAATCCTATCAAGCCTAGAAGAACCATCGTGGTAATGGAAAGTGTGGCCCGGATCACTATGATTTAGCTTTTTCCAGATGTCTACCAGATCAAGACCAGTAACCATCTCCTTCAAAGCATAGCTAACAACACTACTTGGGACAGGGAGGGATTGGATATTTGCCCTATCTTGGATGTCGTCAACACAATTAAAATCGCCCATCAACACGAAGGGCAGTCGAGTGGTAACCGAGTAGGCAGGAACGGTTTGACGAAGAAAATTGTTTCTCTCATTCTTTACCTGCTTACCTGACGGGGCATAGATATTAATAAACGTAAAACATTTTACGTCAATGGAGATAAGCCTTCCGTCAGGTTCAAGAAGCAGTCGAGAATACTCCAGACCATGTCTAATTAGAATGGCTGTTCCTTTTTGTTGGGACCGACATTTGCTAGCAAGTGGTAACAGCTTTCAATAATTGGGCAAGAGTGAAAGGCTACCTCTTGAAGTCCTACGATATCTAAATTACCGTCCCTGCAGAAATTTAAAAGAATTTGACGTCGCTCGACTGATCGAATACCTCCAATGTTGATAGAAGCGATTTTTAATTGTGAAGTCATGTGTTAGGTTTTTTGAGTACGGGAATGCCTGAAGTGGGTTATAGATTTTGGGGCGTCAGGGTAGGTTTAAATCGTTTGCTTCGTGGTACCGTGGGAATTTTCAGGGGGTCCTTAGTTTTGTCTGGATCAGTGGTATCAATTTCCCCCGTGTCGGGTTCCATTGATTCCATGATAATTGTCACTGTTTCCTGGTCTTCTGTCTCTGTGTCAGGTGCTGCTATTTTGGATTTTGTAATTGGTTTCAAAGGGTTGTCTTTCGGAGGTACAGATGCAGAGAGTGGTAGCAGTGTCACATTCCATGGTTTCAGTTTCCAAATTATTAGTACTTCCTGAGAGTGAATCTTGCGATTCACTCCTCCAGAGGTACCTGGGAAACCATGGAATTTGCTACCACGGGAATTACTACGGGTGTCTGTTTAATAGTCTCTGTCTTTTTAGTCTTTTTGGCAACAGGTTTTTGGACAATGGTGGGTTCCTGGTTTCGTTTTAAAGTTGGGCAGTCGTAGCTAAAGTGTGTCTCTTCGTCGCAAAGTCTGCAAGTGGGCTTTTGTCCGTCATACTTTACCATGGCACGATAACTGCCAATGGTAATGTATGAGGGAATGTTTTTCGTCACCGTCATTCGTACAATCATCCAAGTGGCTAGGACAGGGTATAAAACTTCATCCTCTGCCACCCGATAGCGCTCCCACCGAGCTTCAATTACATTTCCAAATTCCTTAAGACGTGTCTGAACTACTCCCAAGTCTAGGTTCTGTGGAATCCCTGCAATTCGAACAAATTTCTCTTGGATATTGCTATCCCTGATGACTACACTCAACTTCTTTCCCCTCCAATTCGGTCCTGACGATACCACTGTGTTGGGACAAAAAACTTGAGGTATATGCCTCTGACGTAAACGTAATTCTAGCGACCTGGTTTCTCGTATCTAGCACAGCAACTAGGCCTAAGAGATCCTGAGCATCAACCTTCAAACTACGCACAAAACCATGAACCGTACGCATACTCAATTTCGGGAATTGAACCCCAAAATCAATATCTACACTATTGAGCCACTTGGCAGCCATTGTCCCCTAGACAATGTAAACAAACTGCCAAAAAGGGGGAGGGGAAGGACCCCACACACGTAAACAAACACGACAAATAAAACAATTGGGGCAACAAAACACTACAAAAACAGCTAAACTATACAAAATAAACACTCAAAAACACGAATATAACAACAAAAAGTAATAAAAAATAACAAAAACTCACAAAATGATGGAAAAACGGGAGAACACAAAAAGACGTCTGCATCCGACGCAGCTTAACTTCTGGGAGCTGACGAGACCAGGTTTTTTCTGCGTGGTATGGCCGTTGACGTTTTAATACGAAACTGAATTGAATACACTCAAGGAATGATTTTCCAACATTGAAACCTACACAAGGACGATTAATTTCTATAATTAAGGATATTGGACTGGTAACCATAAAATAAAAAAAAAAAAATTAAATAAAAAAATGATGTAACCACGTGTTCGTTGAGCCACTATTTTTCTATGAAATAGAAATTCACATTCATCGGTAAAGTCACTGCTGGTAATAAGAACACTCTACACTTCCCTTGTTGGTGTTTAAAAAAATAGCTATCAGTGTGTACGAGATGAATTATCAAAATTCAACCCTAGATGGCGTTTAATAAAGTATCAAAATTCACCACGAGATGGTTTTAACTAAAACTTTGATTCATTTTCGAAACTCTTGCTGGTTATAAAACGTTTGATGCCAACAGCATCCCGTATTCCCAAGCGGTCACCCTTCTAGGTACTAACGGGACCCGACGCAGCTTAACTTCTGGGAGCTGACGAGACCAGGTTTTTTCTGCGTGGTATGGCCGTTGACGTTTTAATACGAAACTGAATTGAATACACTCAAGGAATGATTTTCCAACATTGAAACCTACACAAGGACGATTAATTTCTATAATTAAGGATATTGGACTGGTAACCATCGTGTTCGTTGAGCCACTATTTTTCTATGAAATAGAAATTCACATTCATCGGTAAAGTCACTGACTGGTAATAAAACACTCATTAACACACTTCCCTTGTTGGTGTTTAAAAAATAGCTATCAGTGTGTACGAGATGAATTTTCAAAATTCAACCCTAGATGGCGTTTAATAAAGTATCAAAATTCACCACGAGATGGTTTTAACTAAAACTTTGATTCATTTTCGAAACTCTTGCTGGTTCAACATGGTCTCCGCGAGTTATCTCGACCGTTCGGGTTGTTCGCGGACCACCCTTTCAGCCATTCTGATTGGCTCTCACAGGGAGCTTCTGGGCGCCACCACCACAGACAAAATAATGCTAACAGCTGCCAAACAGTCGTCTGCTCTTCTGCTGGAAAATGGGCCCAAAATTGCTCCCAAAAGATTCTCCTGTTGTGAAGCCTATCAATAATAGTTGGAAAACAGAAAAGCAGATAGAAAAAGAAAGAAAAAAAAAGAGCAACTTTAGACAGGAAAAATCTACAGAAAAGACTTAAAAGAGCTCAACAACCTGGAGCTGGCTTGCGAGGCAGGGCTTTTAGTCTACTAAACAGAAATGATGGTGTCTTAAGTATAAAAAATTTGAATCCTGAAAATGAAAAAGTAGCCAGAAAACCTAGGCAAAAGTCTTTTACTTCTGTTGAAGAGACCAGCAACCAGAGTAACATTTGCGATATTGAAACGCAAGACAACATTGATCTTGATATTAGCTCAAGAATTGCAGATGAAAGAGAGGCACTCAGAACTTTTCGTAAGTATTTAGATCTACAAATTACTTCAGTTATCTATGTTGTTTTGATTCCAGGCTAATAATTTAATTCATATAGGGAAAGATGTGCTACAGGAGAGACTGAAAAATGCTTGCGAGGAATACTTAATTGCTAAGCAGCTTCTGCTAAGTCAGGCAGAAGAGGAAAAGAAAAAAAAACAATGAAAAGTGGATGGAACGCCAGAAGAATGTTGATGATGTATGGGATGCAAACAGGGAAGACATGATGCAAGCAATTATTGTGCATGCAACTCCAGCTGTAACACCCCGCTGTAAGCAGTGTCACATGGAAACCACCATTTGTGTGCGTTGTGCATCATGTAAAGAGGTGTTATGCTTTGAGTGTGATTTTAGTTATCACAGAACAAGGCCCTTCCATACGCGTCAATGTATGCAGCTGGACTCATCTTTTCCATTAAAACCAACCCAGTTCCTTGATCCCAGTGGAAATATTTTTGACAAATGTATACAATGCACTTAAATTAATTTATTGGATAATTTTGATCATGAATTTATTCATTTATTTTTCAGATGTTCATGTGCCATTGTTTCTACCAACTGAATGCTCCAATTGTAGAGCAGAAGGGAGCCTGAAATGCCAGGCCGGTTCAAAATCGATTGCTGTTATCACTCGTGATGGTATGTATTGAATAATATGCTGGTTCTCAACCTGACTAACTCTTATGTTTTTACAGGTCGCTTTGATCTCTCAAACACTTCTTTTTGCTGCTCGAAATGCCTTTGCATAGCAGAAGCAAGTGTTGAAGTATATCTTCAGTCTGGATTTTGGCCTGGATGTCCGACGTCCTTAACGTATTTGTTCTCCACAGATGTACTGGAACATTGGACTCATCTCAAGCATCAGCTGCCGGGGTCCTCAGAACGTAAATATCTAACAATTTTAGAGGAATTATCAAAAACAAGAGGCAGAGTATGTTACGACTGAAAATCTATGTTTCTTTAAGTGATAACTATATTGTATTTTTCAGTTCGATGTCATCAGCCGGGTTCATTTTGCTCGAGCTTCGAGAGAGTACGAATATATGCAACATCAAATTAACACGAAAATTTTGTCCCGGCAAGTTATGGTTTGTAAAGCATGCGGTGTGAAACCCAAAGCTTTGCACGTTGATGGAAATTTTAAGCTTTATCGATGGCGTTTATCTCACATCAAGTAAGTCAGATTTAAAGATTATTGGCTGGGCCAACAATTAAAGAAACATCGTTAATATTCTAGAGATAGATCTCGCTCTCTTTTTAATAGTGATATTATTCACTCTGATGAAGATGTGAAGAGCCATGTAGAATTGATTGACTCTGTTAAGCCCAGGGTAAGAAAATTTACTCAAATCGATCTTTTTTTTTTATATATCTTTTCATATATTGATTTTATTGTATTAAACAATAGGGAAAAGGCAAAGATACTTGTGGAGATTCCGCATATACCGCTGGCCGTATATTATACATCGGAATCTCATATAATACGGAATGCTGATACATCGGAATTTCCTGATCAATGCACTACTATCACTGATGCTGTCTCAACTGATTCTCCAACAAATTTTGCTCATCCCATAGGTGATTATTAGTTCTTCATTGTATTTTCAATTGCAGTTCTCTAACTTTTCACGGTGTAGGGAAAACTCGAAGAACCAAAGCCCATTTAAAAGGTGTTCCCGAAAAGCGAGCACGTTCGGAGGGGAAACAGCATGCTTCATCACGTAAATTTTCATTCTGAATGTTTAAACTTTTTCAATAAATGATACTTCTTTTTGTGTGTAGGAGTTAAAAATTCAGTGATTGATTTGGATTACCACAAGTCTATAACTGGAGATGTCCTTACCCGATCTTTAATAACCGATTGTGCTGCTGGGCAGTTGAAGATAGGAAGCAGGAACAGCTGTGAAAATTTCAGCAGTGCAACTCCAAGCCGCACTCCTCCTTTTCCTCCTACTCCTACTCCAAGTCCTACTCCTTCTTTTCCTCCGACTCCAAGTCCTTCTCCAATTCATCCAGTGCCTTTACCTCTTCAAATAAGCAATGCTATAAAAGTAAACAACAAGGATCTGGTCAAAACTCCCGAAGAAATGTTTTTTAGAGGACCACAAGGAAAAGTAATCGATAAAATTAGGTTTCAGTACACTCGGAAAAGTTCAATTTAATTTTTTTCCCACGTTTCAGCTCCTTAAGGTTGTTCGCTGTACCCAAACATATTTCAATTCTAAACTCAATTTTGAACCAGGAAAGTACCATCCTTTTTCATATATATTGTCTTTCTTAAAAGAAAGAATTCTGAACCAAGAAAGTGCTATCCTTGTTCATATTGTAAAGAGCGATTCATCATTGTCTCCCATGCCACTATCAGTGTCTCCATAGCATTTGTTACATTCATTGGTTCTTCGAATGCAAGACACTTTTGAATAAACTATGAGTCAGAAAATGAAACAACAGTTTTACCTTATAATTAAAATTTCTCAAACGAGAAATTGTAACATGGATTGGTAGGCCATCTAAAAATCATTAATTATTCGTCATAATCAAGAACACCAGGGAACGTTTCTAGAACACAATTTCTAACTAACATAAAAACGCATAAACTAAACTAGCTTCAATATTCTTTTACTTTTGAAAGAATATTTATCACGATATATAAACAAGTTTAATGGAATTTGCAGTAGTTCTGAAAATGAGAGTGAATGTGAGATGGACAGAGATAATCAACTGGTAAGGGAGTTTTTTTAATGAAAGAAATAAAACCAAATAGTGATAAAGTTTTTTAAGTTAACAGTAAATGTATGAGGTTTTAATAAAATGAAGTAAAAAACAATATAGTAACAAAACCTATATAGCTATTAAGTTTATGAACCGAAGCAATGTAAAGGAAATTCAAAAATGCCGCCTAAAAATAATGACATCCGTATTCATGAATGTGATTGGCTCTTCGATTATAGGTAAATTAGATCACTAATATTCAAAATTCTGCTTTTATTTATGCACTAAGACATTCCTGCTTTTATGTAGAATCTAAAAATTATATTTTGAACGTTTAAAAAGTAAAATTAATGCATGAACGACGGACCCAAAGTTTTCAACTTTTTCGTTGTTTCCCCTCCTCCCAAATTTATCTGAAACCAAAATAATTATTTAAGGAAAAACTATAAGTCCAAAATCGTCACATTTAGGTGCAATGTGTTGCTAATAAAGCAATGATAATGGCTATACTTTTCTATGAAATTTAGATCAGAATTTCCAGAAACAAAAATATTTTGTACAAACAGTTTTTCGTTGTTTTTGCGATCCGGGGGTATACTCGATCTTGCAGACAAAAACGAAGAACAAGTACGATAGTCTGAGAAATTTTTTGTTTTTAAAAATATGATTAAAATTGTTATGGAATGTAGTGGTATCCGTATAATAGCATATTTTTGCATTTAAGGTGAAGAATGTTTGAGTCAACCAAGAGCCATACTCATTCAAGAACACGGAAGCCAATATTTTATGGCGGTATTTTTGTATTTCCTTGCATCGTTGATCGTTCAGTACATAAACTCAATAGCTAAATTGATTTTGCTACTAAATATATTTTTACCTCGTTTTATCCAAGTTTTATTCATTCCAGTTCTGTAGCTATACAAATATTGTTGCATTTCACTGTTAATTTGTCATCTTACAATTATTCCTCAACCAGTTCATCATCGCTATCAGACTCACAATCACTCTAATCTTCAGAACTATTGTAAAATTCATAAAACACGTCGTGTTTATCTGGCGGTAAGTATTCCTCAAAAAGTGAGAGCGAGGAAGCTAGGTTAGTTTCAATTTTTTTATTTCATTACATACAAGAAAACGTTTCCCTCGATTTAAAGGTAATTCAGAACATGACAAACTTAGTTCCAGTGACTTTTTGAGATGTGATAACGAATCCAAGTATCGAAACATTTCGATGGGAGTTTCAGTTACTTCTTCTTTAAATCTTCTTAGGAGCATCCACAGGTCGATCAGGTGAAAATTGCCTCGACCAGAAACTAATTGAAACAAATCATGTATCATAAATAAAATATAATAGGATATTTTGGAGATGGTTTGTTACTCACCCGATCCTTCTGTTTGCCATGGTAAAATTCCTTCAGTGAAGTCAGTTGGTTCGACTTTCCGCCAGGTTCTAATTTCAGCTTCAGCAACTTTAGGCTGCAATTTTGTTTGGCAATTTTCAATCATTTGATTAACAAACAAGATATGCCCTTCGGCCCTTTTTTTAGCTTTGGTAATTCCTTTTCTTAATTTTGTTCTCTCTTTAGATGAAACTGTAAAGAAAAAGACACAAGCCTGTTATCAGTTATTTAGTTTTACATAAGAATAAAACCAATGAACTAAAAATATAGTTTTAAATTACCGGCTACTGTTTCTATCCTATATTGCAACCTATGTATTTGAAGATAAAGTCCCTCTAAGTCTTCTTTTTCATATGCGAGAGGCCAGTTTGTCGAAGCAATTTTATCATGAGAATTTATTGCCTTAGTGCGAAGGTGTTCCAGTATCTTTGGCAGATCTTCTTCCACTAGCCCTCTTTCTCTCATCAAGGAATCAAATTCTTTTTCTAGACAGGCGACCTTCTTCCGAGCTTTTAGCAAACGCTTGACAAGAGTTTTCCCCATATTTTCTTCTTTTCGCCTATTCCAATATCCGATTGCAGCGCTTAGATGATCCCTTCGGGAAGCATCACTCATATAACGGGTTGTGTTGGAATATCGCGACATTGTTGAAAAGACTTGTTCTTGTTCCTCCCCCGTGGTAGCAGCTGCATGGAGTTTCCAACTTCCACCCCATAACAATTGGCATGGCCATGAGTGAGTTTTTCCGTGCCATCGGGACAGGAAGCCAGTACAATTCTGCGTTACTTGTGCAAATCTTTCGAGTCCCTTTGTTTTGCCAATTTCTTCAGCAAAGCAGAAATATTTGCACACGACATCTTGACAAAAGAATTCGCAAGAAATTTTGCTATGAAGAAAATGGACATGACGATATGTCTCCCCACGACCCATATTCGCCGCTCCTAGAATAACTCCGTGACGGCAAGAACCCATTAGAACTCCCGTTTGGTCCATGTTTTTCTTCCGATTGGATTCTAGACGGCTAGCGGTATATGCGGAATCTCCACAAGTATCTTTGCCTTTTCCCTATTGTTTAATACAATAAAATCAATATATGAAAGATATATAAAAAAAAAAGAAGATCGATTTGAGTAAATTCCTTACCCTGGGCTTAACAGAGTCAATCAATTCTACATGGCTCTTCACATCTTCATCAGAGTGAATAATATCACTATTAAAAAGAGAGCGAGATCTATCTCTAGAGTATTAAAGATGTTTCTTTAATTGTTGGCCCAGCCAATAATCTTAAAATCTGACTTACTTGATGTGAGATAAACGCCATCGATAAAGCTTAAAATTTCCATCAACGTGCAAAGCTTTGGGTTTCACACCGCATGCTTTACAAACCATAACTTGCCGGGACAAAATTTTCGTGTTAATTTGATGTTGCATATATTCGTACTCTCTCGAAGCTCGAGCAAAATGAACCCGGCTGATGACATCGAACTGAAAAATACAATATAGTTATCACTTAAAGAAACATAGATTTTCAGTCGTAACATACTCTGCCTCTTGTTTTTGATAATTCCTCTAAAATTGTTAGATATTTACGTTCTGAGGACCCCGGCAGCTGATGCTTGAGATGAGTCCAATGTTCCAGTACATCTGTGGAGAACAAATACGTTAAGGACGTCGGACATCCAGGCCAAAATCCAGACTGAAGATATACTTCAACACTTGCTTCTGCTATGCAAAGGCATTTCGAGCAGCAAAAAGAAGTGTTTGAGAGATCAAAGCGACCTGTAAAAACATAAGAGTTAGTCAGGTTGAGAACCAGCATATTATTCAATACATACCATCACGAGTGATAACAGCAATCGATTTTGAACCGGCCTGGCATTTCAGGCTCCCTTCTGCTCTACAATTGGAGCATTCAGTTGGTAGAAACAATGGCACATGAACATCTGAAAAATAAATGAATAAATTCATGATCAAAATTATTCAATAAATTAATTTAAGTGCATTGTTAACATTTTTCAAAAATATTTCCACTGGAATCAAGGAACTGGGTTGGTTTTAATGGAAAAGATGAGTCCAGCTGCATACATTGACGCGTATGGAAGGGCTTTGTTCTGTGATAACTAAAATCACACTCAAAGCATAACACCTCTTTACATGATGCACAACGCACACAAATGGTGGTTTCCATGTGACACTGCTTACAGCGGGGTGTTACAGCTGGAGCTGCATGCACAATAATTGCTTGCATCATGTCTTGCCTGTTTGCATCCCATACATCATCAACATTCTTCTGGCGTTCCAACCACTTTTCATTGTTTTTTTTCTTTTCCTCTTCTGCCTGACTTAGCAGAAGCTGCTTAGCAATAAAGTATTCCTCGCAAGCATTTTTCAGTCTCACCTGTAGCACATCTTTCCCTATATGAATTAAATTATAAGCCTGGAATCAAAACAACATAGATAACTGAAGTAATTTGTAGATCTAAATACTTACGAAAAGTTCTGAGTGCCTCTCTTTCATCTGGAATTCTTGAGCTAATATCAAGATCAATGTTGTCTTGCGTTTCAATATCGCAAATGTTACTCTGGTTGCTGGTCCCTTCCACAGAAGTAAAAGACTTTTGCCTAGGTTTTCTGGCTACTTTTTCATTTTCTGTTTAGTAGACCAAAAGCCCTGCCTCGCAAGCCAGCTCCAGGTTGTTGAGCTCTTTTAAGTTTTTTCTGTAGATTTTTCCTGTCTGAAGTTGCTCTTTTTTTTCTTTCTTTTTCTATCTGCTTTTCTGTTTTCCAACTATTATTGATAGGCTTCACAACAGGAGAATCTTTTGGGAGCAATTTTGGGCCCATTTTCCAGCAGAGGAGCAGACGACTGTTTGGCAGCTGTTAGCATTATTTTGTCTGTGGTGGTGGCGCCCAGAAGCTCCCTGTGAGAGCCAATCAGAATGGCTGAAAGGGTGGTCCGCGAACAACCCGAACGGTCGAGTTAACTCGCGGAGACCATGTTGTGCTGGTTATAAAACGTTTGATGCCAACAGCATCCCGTATTCCCAAGCGGTCACCCTTCTAGGTACTAACGGGACCCGACGCAGCTTAACTTCTGGGAGCTGACGAGACCAGGTTTTTTCTGCGTGGTATGGCCGTTGACGTTTTAATACGAAACTGAATTGAATACACTCAAGGAATGATTTTCCAACATTGAAACCTACACAAGGACGATAAATTTCTATAATTAAGGATATTGGACTGGTAACCATCGTGTTCGTTAAGCCACTATTTTTCTATGAAATAGAAATTCAAGAATTTAATACGAAACTGAATTGAATACGCTCAAGGAATGATTTTCCAACATTGAAACCTACACAAGGACGATTAATTTCTATAATTAAGGATATTGGACTGGTAACCATCGTGTTCGTTGAGCCACTATTTTTCTATGAAATAGAAATTCACATTCATCGGTAAAGTCACTGCTGGTAATAAAACACTCTACACTTCCCTTGTTGGTGTTTAAAAAATAGCTATCAGTGTGTACGAGATGAATTATCAAAATTCAACCCTAGATGGCGTTTAATAAAGTATCCAAATTCACCACGAGATGGTTTTAACTAAAACTTTGATTCATTTTCGAAACTCTTGCTGGTTATAAAACGTTTGATGCCAACAGCATCCCGTATTCCCAAGCGGTCACCCTTCTAGGTACTAACGGGACCCGACGCAGCTTAACTTCTGGGAGCTGACGAGACCAGGATTTTTCTGCGTGGTATGGCCGTTGACGTTTTAATACGAAACTGAATTGAATACACTCAAGGAATGATTTTCCAACATTGAAACCTACACAAGGACGATAAATTTCTATAATTAAGGATATTGGACTGGTAACCATCGTGTTCGTTGAGCCACTATTTTTCTATGAAATAGAAATTCACATTCATCGGTAAAGTCACTGCTGGTAATAAAACACTCTACACTTCCCTTGTTGGTGTTTAAAAAATAGCTATCAGTGTGTACGAGATGAATTATCAAAATTCAACCCTAGATGGCGTTTAATAAAGTATCAAAATTCACCACGAGATGGTTTTAACTAAAACTTTGATTCATTTTCGAAACTCTTGCTGGTTATAAAACGTTTGATGCCAACAGCATCCCGTATTCCCAAGCGGTCACCCTTCTAGGTACTAACGGGACCCGACGCAGCTTAACTTCTGGGAGCTGACGAGACCAGGTTTTTTCTGCGTGGTATGGCCGTTGACGTTTTAATACGAAACTGAATTGAATACACTCAAGGAATGATTTTCCAACATTGAAACCTACACAAGGACGATAAATTTCTATAATTAAGGATATTGGACTGGTAACCATCGTGTTCGTTGAGCCACTATTTTTCTATGAAATAGAAATTCACATTCATCGGTAAAGTCACCGCTGGTAATAAAACACTCTACACTTCCCTTGTTGGTGTTTAAAAAATAGCTATCAGTGTGTACGAGATGAATTATCAAAATTCAACCCTAGATGGCGTTTAATAAAGTATCCAAATTCACCACGAGATGGTTTTAACTAAAACTTTGATTCATTTTCGAAACTCTTGCTGGTTATAAAACGTTTGATGCCAACAGCATCCCGTATTCCCAAGCGGTCACCCTTCTAGGTACTAACGGGACCCGACGCAGCTTAACTTCTGTAGGAGCTGACGAGACCAGGTTTTTTCTGCGTGGTATGGCCGTTGACGTTTTAATACGAAACTGAATTGAATACACTCAAGGAATGATTTTCCAACATTGAAACCTACACAAGGACGATTAATTTCTATAATTAAGGATATTGGACTGGTAACCATCGTGTTCGTTAAGCCACTATTTTTCTATGAAATAGAAATTCAAGAATTTAATACGAAACTGAATTGAATACGCTCAAGGAATGATTTTCCAACATTGAAACCTACACAAGGACGATTAATTTCTATAATTAAGGATATTGGACTGGTAACCATCGTGTTCGTTGAGCCACTATTTTTCTATGAAATAGAAATTCACATTCATCGGTAAAGTCACTGCTGGTAATAAAACACTCTACACTTCCCTTGTTGGTGTTTAAAAAATAGCTATCAGTGTGTACGAGATGAATTATCAAAATTCAACCCTAGATGGCGTTTAATAAAGTATCAAAATTCACCACGAGATGGTTTTAACTAAAACTTTGATTCATTTTCGAAACTCTTGCTGGTTATAAAACGTTTGATGCCAACAGCATCCCGTATTCCCAAGCGGTCACCCTTCTAGGTACTAACGGGACCCGACGCAGCTTAACTTCTGGGAGCTGACGAGACCAGGTTTTTTCTGCGTGGTATGGCCGTTGACGTTTTAATACGAAACTGAATTGAATACACTCAAGGAATGATTTTCCAACATTGAAACCTACACAAGGACGATAAATTTCTATAATTAAGGATATTGGACTGGTAACCATCGTGTTCGTTGAGCCACTATTTTTCTATGAAATAGAAATTCACATTCATCGGTAAAGTCACCGCTGGTAATAAAACACTCTACACTTCCCTTGTTGGTGTTTAAAAAATAGCTATCAGTGTGTACGAGATGAATTATCAAAATTCAACCCTAGATGGCGTTTAATAAAGTATCCAAATTCACCACGAGATGGTTTTAACTAAAACTTTGATTCATTTTCGAAACTCTTGCTGGTTATAAAACGTTTGATGCCAACAGCATCCCGTATTCCCAAGCGGTCACCCTTCTAGGTACTAACGGGACCCGACGCAGCTTAACTTCTGGGAGCTGACGAGACCAGGTTTTTTCTGCGTGGTATGGCCGTTGACGTTTTAATACGAAACTGAATTGAATACACTCAAGGAATGATTTTCCAACATTGAAACCTACACAAGGACGATTAATTTCTATAATTAAGGATATTGGACTGGTAACCATCGTGTTCGTTAAGCCACTATTTTTCTATGAAATAGAAATTCAAGAATTTAATACGAAACTGAATTGAATACGCTCAAGGAATGATTTTCCAACATTGAAACCTACACAAGGACGATTAATTTCTATAATTAAGGATATTGGACTGGTAACCATCGTGTTCGTTGAGCCACTATTTTTCTATGAAATAGAAATTCACATTCATCGGTAAAGTCACTGCTGGTAATAAAACACTCTACACTTCCCTTGTTGGTGTTTAAAAAATAGCTATCAGTGTGTACGAGATGAATTATCAAAATTCAACCCTAGATGGCGTTTAATAAAGTATCAAAATTCACCACGAGATGGTTTTAACTAAAACTTTGATTCATTTTCGAAACTCTTGCTGGTTATAAAACGTTTGATGCCAACAGCATCCCGTATTCCCAAGCGGTCACCCTTCTAGGTACTAACGGGACCCGACGCAGCTTAACTTCTGGGAGCTGACGAGACCAGGTTTTTTCTGCGTGGTATGGCCGTTGACGTTTTAATACGAAACTGAATTGAATACACTCAAGGAATGATTTTCCAACATTGAAACCTACACAAGGACGATAAATTTCTATAATTAAGGATATTGGACTGGTAACCATCGTGTTCGTTGAGCCACTATTTTTCTATGAAATAGAAATTCACATTCATCGGTAAAGTCACCGCTGGTAATAAAACACTCTACACTTCCCTTTGTTGGTGTTTAAAAAATAGCTATCAGTGTGTACGAGATGAATTATCAAAATTCAACCCTAGATGGCGTTTAATAAAGTATCCAAATTCACCACGAGATGGTTTTAACTAAAACTTTGATTCATTTTCGAAACTCTTGCTGGTTATAAAACGTTTGATGCCAACAGCATCCCGTATTCCCAAGCGGTCACCCTTCTAGGTACTAACGGGACCCGACGCAGCTTAACTTCTGGGAGCTGACGAGACCAGGTTTTTTGCTGCGTGGTATGGCCGTTGACGTTTTAATACGAAACTGAATTGAATACACTCAAGGAATGATTTTCCAACATTGAAACCTACACAAGGACGATTAATTTCTATAATTAAGGATATTGGACTGGTAACCATCGTGTTCGTTAAGCCACTATTTTTCTATGAAATAGAAATTCAAGAATTTAATACGAAACTGAATTGAATACGCTCAAGGAATGATTTTCCAACATTGAAACCTACACAAGGACGATTAATTTCTATAATTAAGGATATTGGACTGGTAACCATCGTGTTCGTTGAGCCACTATTTTTCTATGAAATAGAAATTCACATTCATCGGTAAAGTCACTGCTGGTAATAAAACACTCTACACTTCCCTTGTTGGTGTTTAAAAAATAGCTATCAGTGTGTACGAGATGAATTATCAAAATTCAACCCTAGATGGCGTTTAATAAAGTATCAAAATTCACCACGAGATGGTTTTAACTAAAACTTTGATTCATTTTCGAAACTCTTGCTGGTTATAAAACGTTTGATGCCAACAGCATCCCGTATTCCCAAGCGGTCACCCTTCTAGGTACTAACGGGACCCGACGCAGCTTAACTTCTGGGAGCTGACGAGACCAGGATTTTTCTGCGTGGTATGGCCGTTGACGTTTTAATACGAAACTGAATTGAATACACTCAAGGAATGATTTTCCAACATTGAAACCTACACAAGGACGATTAATTTCTATAATTAAGGATATTGGACTGGTAACCATCGTGTTCGTTGAGCCACTATTTTTCTATGAAATAGAAATTCACATTCATCGGTAAAGTCACTGCTGGTAATAAAACACTCTACACTTCCCTTGTTGGTGTTTAAAAAATAGCTATCAGTGTGTACGAGATGAATTTTCAAAATTCAACCCTAGATGGCGTTTAATAAAGTATCAAAATTCACCACGAGATGGTTTTAACTAAAACTTTGATTCATTTTCGAAACTCTTGCTGGTTATAAAACGTTTGATGCCAACAGCATCCCGTATTCCCAAGCGGTCACCCTTCTAGGTACTAACGGGACCCGACGCAGCTTAACTTCTGGGAGCTGACGAGACCAGGTTTTTTCTGCGTGGTATGGCCGTTGACGTTTTAATACGAAACTGAATTGAATACACTCAAGGAATGATTTTCCAACATTGAAACCTACACAAGGACGATTAATTTCTATAATTAAGGATATTGGACTGGTAACCATCGTGTTCGTTGAGCCACTATTTTTCTATGAAATAGAAATTCACATTCATCGGTAAAGTCACTGCTGGTAATAAAACACTCTACACTTCCCTTGTTGGTGTTTAAAAAATAGCTATCAGTGTGTACGAGATGAATTATCAAAATTCAACCCTAGATGGCGTTTAATAAAGTATCCAAATTCACCACGAGATGGTTTTAACTAAAACTTTGATTCATTTTCGAAACTCTTGCTGGTTATAAAACGTTTGATGCCAACAGCATCCCGTATTCCCAAGCGGTCACCCTTCTAGGTACTAACGGGACCCGACGCAGCTTAACTTCTGGGAGCTGACGAGACCAGGTTTTTTCTGCGTGGTATGGCCGTTGACGTTTTAATACGAAACTGAATTGAATACACTCAAGGAATGATTTTCCAACATTGAAACCTACACAAGGACGATAAATTTCTATAATTAAGGATATTGGACTGGTAACCATCGTGTTCGTTGAGCCACTATTTTTCTATGAAATAGAAATTCACATTCATCGGTAAAGTCACCGCTGGTAATAAAACACTCTACACTTCCCTTGTTGGTGTTTAAAAAATAGCTATCAGTGTGTACGAGATGAATTATCAAAATTCAACCCTAGATGGCGTTTAATAAAGTATCCAAATTCACCACGAGATGGTTTTAACTAAAACTTTGATTCATTTTCGAAACTCTTGCTGGTTATAAAACGTTTGATGCCAACAGCATCCCGTATTCCCAAGCGGTCACCCTTCTAGGTACTAACGGGACCCGACGCAGCTTAACTTCTGGGAGCTGACGAGACCAGGTTTTTTCTGCGTGGTATGGCCGTTGACGTTTTAATACGAAACTGAATTGAATACACTCAAGGAATGATTTTCCAACATTGAAACCTACACAAGGACGATTAATTTCTATAATTAAGGATATTGGACTGGTAACCATCGTGTTCGTTAAGCCACTATTTTTCTATGAAATAGAAATTCAAGAATTTAATACGAAACTGAATTGAATACGCTCAAGGAATGATTTTCCAACATTGAAACCTACACAAGGACGATTAATTTCTATAATTAAGGATATTGGACTGGTAACCATCGTGTTCGTTGAGCCACTATTTTTCTATGAAATAGAAATTCACATTCATCGGTAAAGTCACTGCTGGTAATAAAACACTCTACACTTCCCTTGTTGGTGTTTAAAAAATAGCTATCAGTGTGTACGAGATGAATTATCAAAATTCAACCCTAGATGGCGTTTAATAAAGTATCAAAATTCACCACGAGATGGTTTTAACTAAAACTTTGATTCATTTTCGAAACTCTTGCTGGTTATAAAACGTTTGATGCCAACAGCATCCCGTATTCCCAAGCGGTCACCCTTCTAGGTACTAACGGGACCCGACGCAGCTTAACTTCTGGGAGCTGACGAGACCAGGATTTTTCTGCGTGGTATGGCCGTTGACGTTTTAATACGAAACTGAATTGAATACACTCAAGGAATGATTTTCCAACATTGAAACCTACACAAGGACGATTAATTTCTATAATTAAGGATATTGGACTGGTAACCATCGTGTTCGTTGAGCCACTATTTTTCTATGAAATAGAAATTCACATTCATCGGTAAAGTCACTGCTGGTAATAAAACACTCTACACTTCCCTTGTTGGTGTTTAAAAAATAGCTATCAGTGTGTACGAGATGAATTATCAAAATTCAACCCTAGATGGCGTTTAATAAAGTATCAAAATTCACCACGAGATGGTTTTAACTAAAACTTTGATTCATTTTCGAAACTCTTGCTGGTTATAAAACGTTTGATGCCAACAGCATCCCGTATTCCCAAGCGGTCACCCTTCTAGGTACTAACGGGACCCGACGCAGCTTAACTTCTGGGAGCTGACGAGACCAGGTTTTTTCTGCGTGGTATGGCCGTTGACGTTTTAATACGAAACTGAATTGAATACACTCAAGGAATGATTTTCCAACATTGAAACCTACACAAGGACGATTAATTTCTATAATTAAGGATATTGGACTGGTAACCATCGTGTTCGTTGAGCCACTATTTTTCTATGAAATAGAAATTCACATTCATCGGTAAAGTCACTGCTGGTAATAAAACACTCTACACTTCCCTTGTTGGTGTTTAAAAAATAGCTATCAGTGTGTACGAGATGAATTATCAAAATTCAACCCTAGATGGCGTTTAATAAAGTATCAAAATTCACCACGAGATGGTTTTAACTAAAACTTTGATTCATTTTCGAAACTCTTGCTGGTTATAAAACGTTTGATGCCAACAGCATCCCGTATTCCCAAGCGGTCACCCTTCTAGGTACTAACGGGACCCGACGCAGCTTAACTTCTGGGAGCTGACGAGACCAGGTTTTTTCTGCGTGGTATGGCCGTTGACGTTTTAATACGAAACTGAATTGAATACACTCAAGGAATGATTTTCCAACATTGAAACCTACACAAGGACGATTAATTTCTATAATTAAGGATATTGGACTGGTAACCATCGTGTTCGTTGAGCCACTATTTTTCTATGAAATAGAAATTCACATTCATCGGTAAAGTCACTGCTGGTAATAAAACACTCTACACTTCCCTTGTTGGTGTTTAAAAAATAGCTATCAGTGTGTACGAGATGAATTATCAAAATTCAACCCTAGATGGCGTTTAATAAAGTATCAAAATTCACCACGAGATGGTTTTAACTAAAACTTTGATTCATTTTCGAAACTCTTGCTGGTTATAAAACGTTTGATGCCAACAGCATCCCGTATTCCCAAGCGGTCACCCTTCTAGGTACTAACGGGACCCGACGCAGCTTAACTTCTGGGAGCTGACGAGACCAGGTTTTTTCTGCGTGGTATGGCCGTTGACGTTTTAATACGAAACTGAATTGAATACACCAGAATGATTTTCAACATTGAAACCTACACAAGGACGATTAATTTCTATAATTAAGGATATTGACTGGTAACCATCGTGTTCGTTAAGCCACTATTTTTCTATGAAATAGAAATTCAAGAATTAATACGAAACTGAATTGAATACGCTCAAGGAATGATTTTCCAACATTGAAACCTACACAAGGACGATTAATTTCTATAATTAAGGATATTGGACTGGTAACCATCGTGTTCGTTGAGCCACTATTTTTCTATGAAATAGAAATTCACATTCATCGGTAAAGTCACTGCTGGTAATAAAACACTCTACACTTCCCTTGTTGGTGTTTAAAAAATAGCTATCAGTGTGTACGAGATGAATTATCAAAATTCAACCCTAGATGGCGTTTAATAAAGTATCAAAATTCACCACGAGATGGTTTTAACTAAAACTTTGATTCATTTTCGAAACTCTTGCTGGTTATAAAACGTTTGATGCCAACAGCATCCCGTATTCCCAAGCGGTCACCCTTCTAGGTACTAACGGGACCCGACGCAGCTTAACTTCTGGGAGCTGACGAGACCAGGTTTTTTCTGCGTGGTATGGCCGTTGACGTTTTAATACGAAACTGAATTGAATACACTTAAAGGGAATGATTTTCCAACATTGAAACCTACACAAGGACGATTAATTTCTATAATTAAGGATATTGGACTGGTAACCATCGTGTTCGTTGAGCCACTATTTTTCTATGAAATAGAAATTCACATTCATCGGTAAAGTCACTGCTGGTAATAAAACACTCTACACTTCCCTTGTTGGTGTTTAAAAAATAGCTATCAGTGTGTACGAGATGAATTATCAAAATTCAACCCTAGATGGCGTTTAATAAAGTATCAAAATTCACCACGAGATGGTTTTAACTAAAACTTTGATTCATTTTCGAAACTCTTGCTGGTTATAAAACGTTTGATGCCAACAGCATCCCGTATTCCCAAGCGGTCACCCTTCTAGGTACTAACGGGACCCGACGCAGCTTAACTTCTAGGAGCTGACGAGACCAGGTTTTTTCTGCGTGGTATGGCCGTTGACGTTTTAATACGAAACTGAATTGAATACACTCAAGGAATGATTTTCCAACATTGAAACCTACACAAGGACGATTAATTTCTATAATTAAGGATATTGGACTGGTAACCATCGTGTTCGTTAAGCCACTATTTTTCTATGAAATAGAAATTCAAGAATTTAATACGAAACTGAATTGAATACGCTCAAGGAATGATTTTCCAACATTGAAACCTACACAAGGACGATTAATTTCTATAATTAAGGATATTGGACTGGTAACCATCGTGTTCGTTGAGCCACTATTTTTCTATGAAATAGAAATTCACATTCATCGGTAAAGTCACTGCTGGTAATAAAACACTCTACACTTCCCTTGTTGGTGTTTAAAAAATAGCTATCAGTGTGTACGAGATGAATTATCAAAATTCAACCCTAGATGGCGTTTAATAAAGTATCAAAATTCACCACGAGATGGTTTTAACTAAAACTTTGATTCATTTTCGAAACTCTTGCTGGTTATAAAACGTTTGATGCCAACAGCATCCCGTATTCCCAAGCGGTCACCCTTCTAGGTACTAACGGGACCCGACGCAGCTTAACTTCTAGGAGCTGACGAGACCAGGTTTTTTCTGCGTGGTATGGCCGTTGACGTTTTAATACGAAACTGAATTGAATACACTCAAGGAATGATTTTCCAACATTGAAACCTACACAAGGACGATTAATTTCTATAATTAAGGATATTGGACTGGTAACCATCGTGTTCGTTAAGCCACTAAATTTTTCTATGAACTAGAAATTCAAGAAAAAATTTAATACGAAACTGAATTGAATACGCTCAAGGAATGATTTTCCAACATTGAAACCTACACAAGGACGATTAATTTCTATAATTAAGGATATTGGACTGGTAACCATCGTGTTCGTTGAGCCACTATTTTTCTATGAAATAGAAATTCACATTCATCGGTAAAGTCACTGCTGGTAATAAAACACTCTACACTTCCCTTGTTGGTGTTTAAAAAATAGCTATCAGTGTGTACGAGATGAATTATCAAAATTCAACCCTAGATGGCGTTTAATAAAGTATCAAAATTCACCACGAGATGGTTTTAACTAAAACTTTGATTCATTTTCGAAACTCTTGCTGGTTATAAAACGTTTGATGCCAACAGCATCCCGTATTCCCAAGCGGTCACCCTTCTAGGTACTAACGGGACCCGACGCAGCTTAACTTCTAGGAGCTGACGAGACCAGGTTTTTTCTGCGTGGTATGGCCGTTGACGTTTTAATACGAAACTGAATTGAATACACTCAAGGAATGATTTTCCAACATTGAAACCTACACAAGGACGATTAATTTCTATAATTAAGGATATTGGACTGGTAACCATCGTGTTCGTTAAGCCACTATTTTTCTATGAAATAGAAATTCAAGAATTTAATACGAAACTGAATTGAATACGCTCAAGGAATGATTTTCCAACATTGAAACCTACACAAGGACGATTAATTTCTATAATTAAGGATATTGGACTGGTAACCATCGTGTTCGTTGAGCCACTATTTTTCTATGAAATAGAAATTCACATTCATCGGTAAAGTCACTGCTGGTAATAAAACACTCTACACTTCCCTTGTTGGTGTTTAAAAAATAGCTATCAGTGTGTACGAGATGAATTATCAAAATTCAACCCTAGATGGCGTTTAATAAAGTATCAAAATTCACCACGAGATGGTTTTAACTAAAACTTTGATTCATTTTCGAAACTCTTGCTGGTTATAAAACGTTTGATGCCAACAGCATCCCGTATTCCCAAGCGGTCACCCTTCTAGGTACTAACGGGACCCGACGCAGCTTAACTTCTGGGAGCTGACGAGACCAGGTTTTTTCTGCGTGGTATGGCCGTTGACGTTTTAATACGAAACTGAATTGAATACACTCAAGGAATGATTTTCCAACATTGAAACCTACACAAGGACGATTAATTTCTATAATTAAGGATATTGGACTGGTAACCATCGTGTTCGTTGAGCCACTATTTTTCTATGAAATAGAAATTCAAGAATTTAATACGAAACTGAATTGAATACGCTCAAGGAATGATTTTCCAACATTGAAACCTACACAAGGACGATTAATTTCTATAATTAAGGATATTGGACTGGTAACCATCGTGTTCGTTGAGCCACTATTTTTCTATGAAATAGAAATTCACATTCATCGGTAAAGTCACTGCTGGTAATAAAACACTCTACACTTCCCTTGTTGGTGTTTAAAAAATAGCTATCAGTGTGTACGAGATGAATTATCAAAATTCAACCCTAGATGGCGTTTAATAAAGTATCAAAATTCACCACGAGATGGTTTTAACTAAAACTTTGATTCATTTTCGAAACTCTTGCTGGTTATAAAACGTTTGATGCCAACAGCATCCCGTATTCCCAAGCGGTCACCCTTCTAGGTACTAACGGGACCCGACGCAGCTTAACTTCTAGGAGCTGACGAGACCAGGTTTTTTCTGCGTGGTATGGCCGTTGACGTTTTAATACGAAACTGAATTGAATACACTCAAGGAATGATTTTCCAACATTGAAACCTACACAAGGACGATTAATTTCTATAATTAAGGATATTGGACTGGTAACCATCGTGTTCGTTGAGCCACTATTTTTCTATGAAATAGAAATTCACATTCATCGGTAAAGTCACTGCTGGTAATAAAACACTCTACACTTCCCTTGTTGGTGTTTAAAAAATAGCTATCAGTGTGTACGAGATGAATTATCAAAATTCAACCCTAGATGGCGTTTAATAAAGTATCAAAATTCACCACGAGATGGTTTTAACTAAAACTTTGATTCATTTTCGAAACTCTTGCTGGTTATAAAACGTTTGATGCCAACAGCATCCCGTATTCCCAAGCGGTCACCCTTCTAGGTACTAACGGGACCCGACGCAGCTTAACTTCTAGGAGCTGACGAGACCAGGTTTTTTCTGCGTGGTATGGCCGTTGACGTTTTAATACGAAACTGAATTGAATACACTCAAGGAATGATTTTCCAACATTGAAACCTACACAAGGACGATTAATTTCTATAATTAAGGATATTGGACTGGTAACCATCGTGTTCGTTAAGCCACTATTTTTCTATGAAATAGAAATTCAAGAATTTAATACGAAACTGAATTGAATACGCTCAAGGAATGATTTTCCAACATTGAAACCTACACAAGGACGATTAATTTCTATAATTAAGGATATTGGACTGGTAACCATCGTGTTCGTTGAGCCACTATTTTTCTATGAAATAGAAATTCACATTCATCGGTAAAGTCACTGCTGGTAATAAAACACTCTACACTTCCCTTGTTGGTGTTTAAAAAATAGCTATCAGTGTGTACGAGATGAATTATCAAAATTCAACCCTAGATGGCGTTTAATAAAGTATCAAAATTCACCACGAGATGGTTTTAACTAAAACTTTGATTCATTTTCGAAACTCTTGCTGGTTATAAAACGTTTGATGCCAACAGCATCCCGTATTCCCAAGCGGTCACCCTTCTAGGTACTAACGGGACCCGACGCAGCTTAACTTCTGGGAGCTGACGAGACCAGGTTTTTTCTGCGTGGTATGGCCGTTGACGTTTTAATACGAAACTGAATTGAATACACTCAAGGAATGATTTTCCAACATTGAAACCTACACAAGGACGATTAATTTCTATAATTAAGGATATTGGACTGGTAACCATCGTGTTCGTTAAGCCACTATTTTTCTATGAAATAGAAATTCAAGAATTTAATACGAAACTGAATTGAATACGCTCAAGGAATGATTTTCCAACATTGAAACCTACACAAGGACGATTAATTTCTATAATTAAGGATATTGGACTGGTAACCATCGTGTTCGTTGAGCCACTATTTTTCTATGAAATAGAAATTCACATTCATCGGTAAAGTCACTGCTGGTAATAAAACACTCTACACTTCCCTTGTTGGTGTTTAAAAAATAGCTATCAGTGTGTACGAGATGAATTATCAAAATTCAACCCTAGATGGCGTTTAATAAAGTATCAAAATTCACCACGAGATGGTTTTAACTAAAACTTTGATTCATTTTCGAAACTCTTGCTGGTTATAAAACGTTTGATGCCAACAGCATCCCGTATTCCCAAGCGGTCACCCTTCTAGGTACTAACGGGACCCGACGCAGCTTAACTTCTAGGAGCTGACGAGACCAGGTTTTTTCTGCGTGGTATGGCCGTTGACGTTTTAATACGAAACTGAATTGAATACACTCAAGGAATGATTTTCCAACATTGAAACCTACACAAGGACGATTAATTTCTATAATTAAGGATATTGGACTGGTAACCATCGTGTTCGTTGAGCCACTATTTTCTCTATGAAATAGAAATTCACATTCATCGGTAAAGTCACTGCTGGTAATAAAACACTCTACACTTCCCTTGTTGGTGTTTAAAAAATAGCTATCAGTGTGTACGAGATGAATTATCAAAATTCAACCCTAGATGGCGTTTAATAAAGTATCAAAATTCACCACGAGATGGTTTTAACTAAAACTTTGATTCATTTTCGAAACTCTTGCTGGTTATAAAACGTTTGATGCCAACAGCATCCCGTATTCCCAAGCGAACAGTCACCCCTATTCTAGGTACTAACGGGACCCGACGCAGCTTAACTTTAGGAGCTGACGAGACCAGGTTTTTTCTGCGTGGTATGGCCGTTGACGTTTTAATACGAAACTGAATTGAATACACTCAAGGAATGATTTTCCAACATTGAAACCTACACAAGGACGATTAATTTCTATAATTAAGGATATTGGACTGGTAACCATCGTGTTCGTTAAGCCACTATTTTTCTATGAAATAGAAATTCATTCAAAATTTAATACGAAACTA
>NW_025533274.1:0-59153 GCF_020631705.1 Daphnia magna | reverse complement strand
GAACAGTGTATTCACATTGAATACAAGTATATTTGATGCAGTTTACATATAGAAGTAAAAACTCATGGTATAACAGTGTATTCACATTGAATACAAGTATATTTGATGCTGTTTACATATAGAAGTAAAAACTCATGGTATAACAGTGTATTCACATTGAATACAAGTATATTCCATGCAGTTTACATATAGAAGTAAAAACTCATGGTATAACAGTGTATTCACATTGAATACAAGTATATTTGATGCTGTTTACATATAGAAGTAGAAACTCATGGTATAACAGTGTATTCACATTGAATACAAGTATATTTGATGCAGTATACATATAGAAGTAAAAACTCATGGTATAACAGTGTATTCACATTGAATACAAGTATATTTGATGCTGTTTACATATAGAAGTAAAAAACTCATGGTATAACAGTGTATTCACATTGAATACAAGTATATTTGATGCAGTTTACAATATAAGTAAAAACTCATGGTATAACAGTGTATTCACATTGAATACAAGTATATTTGATGCTGTTTACATATAGAAGTAAAAACTCATGGTATAACAGTGTATTCACATTGAATACAAGTATATTCGATGCAGTTTACATATAGAAGTAAAAACTCATGGTATAACAGTGTATTCACATTGAATACAAGTATATTTGATGCTGTTTACATATAGAAGTAAAAACTCATGGTATAACAGTGTATTCACATTGAATACAAGTATATTTGATGCTGTTTACATATAGAAGTAGAAACTCATGGTATAACAGTGTATTCACATTGAATACAAGTATATTTGCATGCTGTTTACATATAGAAGTAAAAACTCATGGTATAACAGTGTATTCACATTGAATACAAGTATATTTGATGCTGTTTACATATAGAAGTAAAAACTCATGGTATAACAGTGTATTCACATTGAATACAAGTATATTTGATGCTGTTTACATATAGAAGTAAAAACTCATGGTATAACAGTGTATTCACATTGAATACAAGTATATTTGATGCAGTTTACATATAGAAGTAAAAACTCATGGTATAACAGTGTATTCACATTGAATACAAGTATATTTGATGCTGTTTACATATAGAACTAGAAACTCATGGTATAACAGTGTATTCACATTGAATACAAGTATATTCCATGCAGTTTACATATAGAAGTAAAAACTCATGGTATAACAGTGTATTCACATTGAATACAAGTATATTTGATGCTGTTTACATATAGAAGTAAAAACTCATGGTATAACAGTGTATTCACATTGAATACAAGTATATTTGATGCTGTTTACATATAGAAGTAAAAACTCATGGTATAACAGTGTATTCACATTGAATACAAGTATATTTGATGCTGTTTACATATAGAAGTAAAAACTCATGGTATAACAGTGTATTCACATTGAATACAAGTATATTCGATGCAGTTTACATATAGAAACATGGTATCACTATGTATTCACATTGAATACAAGTATATTTGATGCTGTTTACATATAGAAGTAAAAACTCATGGTATAACAGTGTATTCACATTGAATACAAGTATATTTGATGCAGTTTACATATAGAAGTAAAAACTCATGGTATAACAGTGTATTCACATTGAATACAAGTATATTTGATGCTGTTTACATATAGAAGTAAAAACTCATGGTATAACAGTGTATTCACATTGAATACAAGTATATTCCATGCAGTTTACATATAGAAGTAAAAACTCATGGTATAACAGTGTATTCACATTGAATACAAGTATATTTGATGCTGTTTACATATAGAAGTAAAAACTCATGGTATAACAGTGTATTCACATTGAATACAAGTATATTCCATGCAGTTTACATATAGAAGTAAAAACTCATGGTATAACAGTGTATTCACATTGAATACAAGTATATTCCATGCAGTTTACATATAGAAGTAAAAACTCATGGTATAACAGTGTATTCACATTGAATACAAGTATATTTGATGCTGTTTACATATAGAAGTAAAAACTCATGGTATAACAGTGTATTCACATTGAATACAAGTATATTCGATGCTGTTTACATATAGAAGTAAAAACTCATGGTATAACAGTGTATTCACATTGAATACAAGTATATTTGATGGCTGTTTACATATAGAAGTAAAAACTCATGGTATAACAGTGTATTCACATTGAATACAAGTATATTTCCATGCAGTTTACATATAGAAGTAAAAACTCATGGTATAACAGTGTATTCACATTGAATACAAGTATATTCCATGCAGTTTACATATAGAAGTAAAAACTCATGGTATAACAGTGTATTCACATTGAATACAAGTATATTTGATGCTGTTTACATAAAGTGAAGTAAAACTCATGGTATAACAGTGTATTCACATTGAATACAAGTATATTTGATGCTGTTTACATATAGAAGTAAAAACTCATGGTATAACAGTGTATTCACATTGAATACAAGTATATTTGATGCAGTTTACATATAGAAGTAAAAACTCATGGTATAACAGTGTATTCACATTGAATACAAGTATATTTGATGCTGTTTACATATAGAAGTAAAAACTCATGGTATAACAGTGTATTCACATTGAATACAAGTATATTTGATGCTGTTTACATATAGAAGTAAAAACTCATGGTATAACAGTGTAATTCACATTGAATACAAGTATATTTGATGCAGTTTACATATAGAAGTAAAAACTCATGGTATAACAGTGTATTCACATTGAATACAAGTATATTTGATGCAGTTTACATATAGAAGTAAAAACTCATGGTATAACAGTGTATTCACATTGAATACAAGTATATTCGATGCAGTTTACATATAGAAGTAAAAACTCATGGTATAACAGTGTATTCACATTGAATACAAGTATATTTGATGCAGTTTACATATAGAAGTAAAAACTCATGGTATAACAGTGTATTCACATTGAATACAAGTATATTTGATGCTGTTTACATATAGAATAAAAACTCATGGTATAACAGTGTATTCACATTGAATACAAGTATATTTGATGCAGTTTACATATAAAAGTAAAAACTCATGGTATAACAGTGTATTCACATTGAATACAAGTATATTTGATGCTGTTTACATATAGAAGTAAAAACTCATGGTATAACAGTGTATTCACATTGAATACAAGTATATTCGATGCTGTTTACATATAGAAGTAAAAACTCATGGTATAACAGTGTATTCACATTGAATACAAGTATATTTGATGCATTTTACATATAAAAGTAAAAACTCATGGTATAACAGTGTATTCACATTGAATACAAGTATATTTGATGCAGTTTACATATAGAAGTAAAAACTCATGGTATAACAGTGTATTCACATTGAATACAAGTATATTTGATGCTGTTTACATATAGAAGTAAAAACTCATGGTATAACAGTGTATTCACATTGAATACAAGTATATTTGATGCAGTTTACATATAGAAGTAAAAACTCATGGTATAACAGTGTATTCACATTGAATACAAGTATATTTGATGGACTGTTTACATATAGAAGTAAAAAAACTCATGGATATAACAGTGTATTCACATTGAATACAAGTATATTTCCATGCTGTTTACATATAGAAGTAAAAACTCATGGTATAACAGTGTATTCACATTGAATACAAGTATATTCGATGCTGTTTACATATAGAAGTAAAAACTCATGGTATAACAGTGTATTCACATTGAATACAAGTATATTTGCATGCAGTTTACATATAGAAGTAAAAACTCATGGTATAACAGTGTATTCACATTGAATACAAGTATATTTGATGCTGTTTACATATAGAATAAAAAACTCCATGGTATAACAGTGTATTCACATTGAATACAAGTATATTTGATGCTGTTTACATATAGAAGTAAAAACTCATGGTATAACAGTGTATTCACATTGAATACAAGTATATTTGATGCAGTTTACATATAGAAGTAAAAACTCATGGTATAACAGTGTATTCACATTGAATACAAGTATATTCCATGCAGTTTACATATAGAAGTAAAAACTCATGGTATAACAGTGTATTCACATTGAATACAAGTATATTTGATGCATGTTTACATATAGAAGTAAAAACTCATGGTATAACAGTGTATTCACATTGAATACAAGTATATTTGATGCTGTTTACATATAGAAGTAAAAACTCATGGTATAACAGTGTATTCACATTGAATACAAGTATATTTGATGCAGTTTACATATAGAAGTAAAAACTCATGGTATAACAGTGTATTCACATTGAATACAAGTATATTCCATGCAGTTTACATATAGAAGTAAAAACTCATGGTATAACAGTGTATTCACATTGAATACAAGTATATTTGATGCTGTTTACATATAGAAGTAAAAACTCATGGTATAACAGTGTATTCACATTGAATACAAGTATATTTGATGCAGTTTACATATAGAAGTAAAAACTCATGGTATAACAGTGTATTCACATTGAATACAAGTATATTTGATGCTGTTTACATATAGAAGTAAAAACTCATTGGTATAACAGTGTATTCACATTGAATACAAGTATATTCCATGCAGTTTACATATAGAAGTAAAAACTCATGGTATAACAGTGTATTCACATTGAATACAAGTATATTTGATGCAGTTTACATATAGAAGTAAAAACTCATGGTATAACAGTGTATTCACATTGAATACAAGTATATTTGCATGCAGTTTACATATAGAAGTAAAAACTCATGGTATAACAGTGTATTCACATTGAATACAAGTATATTTGATGCTGTTTACATATAGAAGTAAAAACTCATGGTATAACAGTGTATTCCATTGAATTACAAGTATATTCCATGCAGTTTACATATAGAAGTAAAAACTCATGGTATAACAGTGTATTCACATTGAATACAAGTATATTTGATGCAGTTTACATATAAAAGTAAAAACTCATGGTATAACAGTGTATTCACATTGAATACAAGTATATTTGATGCAGTTTACATATAGAAGTAAAAACTCATGGGTATAACAGTGTATTCACATTGAATACAAGTATATTCGATGCTGTTTACATATAGAAGTAAAAACTCATGGTATAACAGTGTATTCACATTGAATACAAGTATATTTGATGCTGTTTACATATAGAAGTAAAAACTCATGGTATAACAGTGTATTCACATTGAATACAAGTATATTCCATGCAGTTTACATATATAAGTAAAAACTCATGGTATAACAGTGTATTCACATTGAATACAAGTATATTTGATGCTGTTTACATATAGAAGTAAAAACTCATGGTATAACAGTGTATTCTACATTGAATACAAGTATATTTGATGCAGTTTACATATAGAAGTAAAAACTCATGGTATAACAGTGTATTCACATTGAATACAAGTATATTTGATGCTGTTTACATATAGAAGTAAAAACTCATGGTATAACAGTGTATTCACATTGAATACAAGTATATTCCATGCAGTTTACATATAGAATAAAAACTCATGGTATAACAGTGTATTCACATTGAATACAAGTATATTTCCATGCAGTTTACATAATAAAGTAAAAACTCATGGTATAACAGTGTATTCACATTGAATACAAGTATATTTGCCATGCAGTTTACATATAAGTAAAAACTCATGGTATAACAGTGTATTCACATTTGAATACAAGTATATTTGATGCTGTTTACATATAGAAGTAAAAACTCATGGTATAACAGTGTATTCACATTGAATACAAGTATATTCCATGCAGTTTACATATAGAAGTAAAAACTCATGGTATAACAGTGTATTCACATTGAATACAAGTATATTTGCATGCTGTTTACATATAGAAGTAAAAACTCATGGTATAACAGTGTATTCACATTGAATACAAGTATATTTGATGCAGTTTACATATAGAAGTAAAAACTCATGGTATAACAGTGTATTCACATTGAATACAAGTATATTTGATGCTGGTTTTACATATAGAAGTAAAAACTCATGGTATAACAGTGTATTCACATTGAATACAAGTATATTCGATGCAGTTTACATATAGAAGTAAAAACTCATGGTATAACAGTGTATTCACATTGAATACAAGTATATTTGATGCTGTTTACATATAGAAGTAAAAACTCATGGTATAACAGTGTATTCACATTGAATACAAGTATATTTGCATGCAGTTTACATATAGAAGTAAAAACTCATGGTATAACAGTGTATTCACATTGAATACAAGTATATTTGATGCTGTTTACATATAGAAGTAAAAACTCATGGTATAACAGTGTATTCACATTGAATACAAGTATATTTGATGCAGTTTACATATAGAAGTAAAAACTCATGGTATAACAGTGTATTCACATTGAATACAAGTATATTTCCATGCAGTTTACATATAGAAGTAAAAACTCATGGTATAACAGTGTATTCACATTGAATACAAGTATATTTGATGCTGTTTACATAGTAGTAAAAACTCATGAGTATAACAGTGTATTCACATTGAATACAAGTATATTTCATGCTGTTTACATATAGAAGTAAAAACTCATGGTATAACAGTGGTGTTAACATTCATGAATACAAGTATATTTGATGCTGTTTACATATAGAAGTAAAAACTCATGGTATAACAGTGTATTCACATTGAATACAAGTATATTTGATGCAGTTTACATATAGAAGTAAAAACTCATGGTATAACAGTGTATTCACATTGAATACAAGTATATTTGATGCTGGTTTACATATAGAAGTAAAAACTCATGGTATAACAGTGTATTCACATTGAATACAAGTATATTTTATGCTGTTTACATATAGAAGTAAAAACTCATGAGTATAACAGTGTATTCACATTGAATACAAGTATATTTGATGCAGTTTACATATAGAAGTAAAAACTCATGGTATAACAGTGTATTCACATTGAATACAAGTATATTCCATGCAGTTTACATATAGAAGTAAAAACTCATGGTATAACAGTGTATTCACATTGAATACAAGTATATTTGATGCTGTTTACATATAGAAGTAAAAACTCATGGTATAACAGTGTATTCACATTGAATACAAGTATATTTGATGCTGTTTACATATAGAAGTAAAAACTCATGGTATAACAGTGTATTCACATTGAATACAAGTATATTTGATGCTGTTTACATATAGAAGTAAAAACTCATGGTATAACAGTGTATTCACATTGAATACAAGTATAATTGACCCTGCAGTTTACATATAGAAGTAAAAACTCATGGTATAACAGTGTATTCACATTGAATACAAGTATATTTCATGCAGTTTACATATAGAAGTAAAAACTCATGGTATAACAGTGTATTCACATTGAATACAAGTATATTTGATGCTGTTTACATATAGAAGTAAAAACTCATGGTATAACAGTGTATTCACATTGAATACAAGTATATTTGATGCTGTTTACATATAGAAGTAAAAACTCATGGTATAACAGTGTATTCACATTGAATACAAGTATATTTGATGCAGTTTACATATAGAAGTAAAAACTCATGGTATAACAGTGTATTCACATTGAATACAAGTATATTCCATGCAGTTTACATATAGAAGTAAAAACTCATGGTATAACAGTGTATTCACATTGAATACAAGTATATTTGATGCTGTTTACATATAGAAGTAAAAACTCATGGTATAACAGTGTATTCACATTGAATACAAGTATATTTGATGCTGTTTACATATAGAAGTAAAAACTCATGGTATAACAGTGTATTCACATTGAATACAAGTATATTTGATGCTGTTTACATATAGAAGTAAAAACTCATGGTATAACAGTGTATTCACATTGAATACAAGTATATTCCATGCAGTTTACATATAGAAGTAAAAACTCATGGTATAACAGTGTATTCACATTGAAATACAAGTATATTTGATGCTGTTTACATATAGAAGTAAAAACTCATGGTATAACAGTGTATTCACATTGAATACAAGTATATTTGATGCAGTTTACATATAAAGTAAAAAACTCATGGTATAACAGTGTATTCACATTGAATACAAGTATATTCCATGCAGTTTACATATAGAAGTAAAAACTCATGGTATAACAGTGTATTCACATTGAATACAAGTATATTTGATGCAGTTTACATATAGAAGTAAAAACTCATGGTATAACAGTGTATTCACATTGAATACAAGTATATTTGATGCTGTTTACATATAGAAGTAAAAACTCATGGTATAACAGTGTATTCACATTGAATACAAGTATATTTGATGCTGTTTACATATAGAAGTAAGAAACTCATGGTATAACAGTGTATTCACATTGAATACAAGTATATTTGATGCAGTTTACATATAGAAGTAAAAACTCATGGTATAACAGTGTATTCACATTGAATACAAGTATATTTGATGCTGTTTACATATAGAAGTAAAAACTCATGGTATAACAGTGTATTCACATTGAATACAAGTATATTTGATGCAGTTTACATATAAAAGTAAAAACTCATGGTATAACAGTGTATTCACATTGAATACAAGTATATTTGATGCTGTTTACATATAGAAGTAAAAACTCATGGTATAACAGTGTATTCACATTGAATACAAGTATATTTGATGCTGTTTACATATAGAAGTAAAAACTCATGGTATAACAGTGTATTCACATTGAATACAAGTATATTTGATGCTGTTTACATATAAAAGTAAAAACTCATGGTATAACAGTGTATTCACATTGAATACAAGTATATTTGATGCTGTTTACATATAGAAGTAAAAACTCATGGTATAACAGTGTATTCACATTGAATACAAGTATATTCCATGCAGTTTACATATAGAAGTAAAAACTCATGGTATAACAGTGTATTCACATTGAATACAAGTATATTTGATGCTGTTTACATATAGAAGTAAAAACTCATGGTATAACAGTGTATTCACATTGAATACAAGTATATTTGATGCAGTTTACATATAGAAGTAAAAACTCATGGTATAACAGTGTATTCACATTGAATACAAGTATATTTGATGCTGTTTACATATAGAAGTAAAAACTCATGGTATAACAGTGTATTCACATTGAATACAAGTATATTTGATGCAGTTTACATATAGAAGTAAAAACTCATGGTATAACAGTGTATTCACATTGAATACAAGTATATTTGATGCAGTTTACATATAGAAGTAAAAACTCATGGTATAACAGTGTATTCACATTGAATACAAGTATATTTGATGCTGTTTACATATAGAAATAAAAACTCATGGTATAACAGTGTATTCACATTGAATACAAGTATATTTGATGCTGTTTACATATAGAAGTAAAAACTCATGGTATAACAGTGTATTCACATTGAATACAAGTATATTTGATGCTGTTTACATATAGAAGTAAAAACTCATGGTATAACAGTGTATTCACATTGAATACAAGTATATTTGATGCAGTTTACATATAGAAGTAAAAACTCATGGTATAACAGTGTATTCACATTGAATACAAGTATATTCCATGCAGTTTACATATAGAAGTAAAAACTCATGGTATAACAGTGTATTCACATTGAATACAAGTATATTTGATGCTGTTTACATATAGAAGTAAAAACTCATGGTATAACAGTGTATTCACATTGAATACAAGTATATTTGATGCTGTTATTACATATAAAGTAAAAACTCATGGTATAACAGTGTATTCACATTGAATACAAGTATATTTGATGCTGTTTACATATAGAAGTAAAAACTCATGGTATAACAGTGTATTCACATTGAATACAAGTATATTTGATGCTGTTTACATATAGAAGTAAAAACTCATGGTATAACAGTGTATTCACATTGAATACAAGTATATTCCATGCAGTTTACATATAGAAGTAAAAACTCATGGTATAACAGTGTATTCACATTGAATACAAGTATATTTGATGCTGTTTACATATAAAAATAAAAACTCATGGTATAACAGTGTATTCACATTGAATACAAGTATATTTGATGCTGTTTACATATAGAAGTAAAAACTCATGGTATAACAGTGTATTCACATTGAATACAAGTATATTTGATGCAGTTTACATATAGAAGTAAAAACTCATGGTATAACAGTGTATTCACATTGAATACAAGTATATTCCATGCAGTTTACATATAGAAAGTAAAAACTCATGGTATAACAGTGTATTCACATTGAATACAAGTATATTTGATGCTGTTTACATATAGAAGTAAAAACTCATGGTATAACAGTGTATTCACATTGAATACAAGTATATTTGATGCTGTTTACATATAGAAATAAAAACTCATGGTATAACAGTGTATTCACATTGAATACAAGTATATTTGATGCTGTTTACATATAGAAGTAAAAACTCATGGTATAACAGTGTATTCACATTGAATACAAGTATATTCCATGCAGTTTACATATAGAAGTAAAAACTCATGGTATAACAGTGTATTCACATTGAATACAAGTATATTTGATGCTGTTTACATATAGAAGTAAAAACTCATGGTGTAACAGTGTATTCACATTGAATACAAGTATATTTGATGCAGTTTACATATAGAAGTAAAAACTCATGGTATAACAGTGTATTCACATTGAATACAAGTATATTTGATGCTGTTTACATATAGAAGTAAAAACTCATGGTATAACAGTGTATTCACATTGAATACAAGTATATTTGATGCAGTTTACATATAGAAGTAAAAACTCATGGTATAACAGTGTATTCACATTGAATACAAGTATATTTGATGCTGTTTACATATAGAAGTAAAAACTCATGGTATAACAGTGTATTCACATTGAATACAAGTATATTTGATGCTGTTTACATATAGAAGTAGAAACTCATGGTATAACAGTGTATTCACATTGAATACAAGTATATTTGATGCAGTTTACATATAAAAGTAAAAACTCATGGTATAACAGTGTATTCACATTGAATACAAGTATATTTGATGCAGTTTACATATAGAAGTAAAAACTCATGGTATAACAGTGGTATTCACATTGAATACAAGTATATTTGATGCTGTTTACATATAGAAGTAAAAACTCATGGTATAACAGTGTATTCACATTGAATACAAGTATATTTGATGCAGTTTACATATAAAAGTAAAAACTCATGGTATAACAGTGTATTCACATTGAATACAAGTATATTTGATGCTGTTTACATATAGAAGTAAAAACTCATGGTATAACAGTGTATTCACATTGAATACAAGTATATTTGATGCTGTTTACATATAGAAGTAAAAACTCATGGTATAACAGTGTATTCACATTGAATACAAGTATATTTGATGCTGTTTACATATAGAAATAAAAACTCATGGTATAACAGTGTATTCACATTGAATACAAGTATATTTGATGCTGTTTACATATAGAAGTAAAAACTCATGGTATAACAGTGTATTCACATTGAATACAAGTATATTCCATGCAGTTTACATATAGAAGTGAAAACTCATGGTATAACAGTGTATTCACATTGAATACAAGTATATTTGATGCTGTTTACATATAGAAGTAGAAACTCATGGTATAACAGTGTATTCACATTGAATACAAGTATATTTGATGCAGTTTACATATAGAAGTAAAAACTCATGGTATAACAGTGTATTCACATTGAATACAAGTATATTTGATGCTGTTTACATATAGAAGTAAAAACTCATGGTATAACAGTGTATTCACATTGAATACAAGTATATTTGATGCAGTTTACATATAAAAGTAAAAACTCATGGTATAACAGTGTATTCACATTGAATACAAGTATATTTGATGCAGTTTACATATAGAAGTAAAAACTCATGGTATAACAGTGTATTCACATTGAATACAAGTATATTTGATGCTGTTTACATATAGAAATAAAAACTCATGGTATAACAGTGTATTCACATTGAATACAAGTATATTTGATGCTGTTTACATATAGAAGTAAAAACTCATGGTATAACAGTGTATTCACATTGAATACAAGTATATTTGATGCTGTTTACATATAGAAGTAAAAACTCATGGTATAACAGTGTATTCACATTGAATACAAGTATATTTGATGCAGTTTACATATAGAAGTAAAAACTCATGGTATAACAGTGTATTCACATTGAATACAAGTATATTCCATGCAGTTTACATATAGAAGTAAAAACTCATGGTATAACAGTGTATTCACATTGAATACAAGTATATTTGATGCTGTTTACATATAGAAGTAGAAACTCATGGTATAACAGTGTATTCACATTGAATACAAGTATATTTGATGCTGTTTACATATAGAAGTAAAAACTCATGGTATAACAGTGTATTCACATTGAATACAAGTATATTTGCATGCTGTTTACATATAGAAGTAAAAACTCATGATATAACAGTGTATTCACATTGAATACAAGTATATTTGATGCAGTTTACATATAAAAGTAAAAACTCATGGTATAACAGTGTATTCACATTGAATACAAGTATATTTGATGCTGTTTACATATAGAAGTAAAAACTCATGGTATAACAGTGTATTCACATTGAATACAAGTATATTTGATGCAGTTTACATATAGAAGTAAAAACTCATGGTATAACAGTGTATTCACATTGAATACAAGTATATTTGATGCTGTTTACATATAGAAGTAAAAACTCATGGTATAACAGTGTATTCACATTGAATACAAGTATATTTGATGCAGTTTACATATAAAAGTAAAAACTCATGGTATAACAGTGTATTCACATTGAATACAAGTATATTTGATGCTGTTTACATATAGAAGTAAAAACTCATGGTATAACAGTGTATTCACATTGAATACAAGTATATTTGATGCTGTTTACATATAGAAGTAAAAACTCATGGTATAACAGTGTATTCACATTGAATACAAGTATATTTGATGCTGTTTACATATAGAAATAAAAACTCATGGTATAACAGTGTATTCACATTGAATACAAGTATATTTGATGCTGTTTACATATAGAAGTAAAAACTCATGGTATAACAGTGTATTCACATTGAATACAAGTATATTCCATGCAGTTTACATATAGAAGTAAAAACTCATGGTATAACAGTGTATTCACATTGAATACAAGTATATTTGATGCTGTTTACATATAGAAGTAAAAACTCATGGTATAACAGTGTATTCACATTGAATACAAGTATATTTGATGCAGTTTACATATAGAAGTAAAAACTCATGGTATAACAGTGTATTCACATTGAATACAAGTATATTCGATGCAGTTTACATATAGAAGTAAAAACTCATGGTATAACAGTGTATTCACATTGAATACAAGTATATTTGATGCTGTTTACATATAGAAGTAAAAAACTCATGGTATAACAGTGTATTCACATTGAATACAAGTATATTTGATGCAGTTTACATATAAAAGTAAAAACTCATGGTATAACAGTGTATTCACATTGAATACAAGTATATTCCATGCAGTTTACATATAGAAGTAAAAACTCATGGTATAACAGTGTATTCACATTGAATACAAGTATATTTGATGCTGTTTACATATAGAAGTAAAAACTCATGGTATAACAGTGTATTCACATTGAATACAAGTATATTTGATGCTGTTTACATATAGAAGTAAAAACTCATGGTATAACAGTGTATTCACATTGAATACAAGTATATTTGATGCTGTTTACATATAGAGAAGTAAAAACTCATGGTATAACAGTGTATTCACATTGAATACAAGTATATTTGATGCTGTTTACATATAGAAGTAAAAACTCATGGTATAACAGTGTATTCACATTGAATACAAGTATATTCCATGCAGTTTACATATAGGAGTAAAAACTCATGGTATAACAGTGTATTCACATTGAATACAAGTATATTTGATGCTGTTTACATATAGAAGTAAAAACTCATGGTATAACAGTGTATTCACATTGAATACAAGTATATTTGATGCTGTTTACATATAGAAGTAAAAACTCATGGTATAACAGTGTATTCACATTGAATACAAGTATATTTGATGCTGTTTACATATAGAAGTAAAAACTCATGGTATAACAGTGTATTCACATTGAATACAAGTATATTTGATGCTGTTTACATATAGAAGTAAAAACTCATGGTATAACAGTGTATTCACATTGAATACAAGTATATTTGATGCTGTTTACATATAGAAGTAAAAACTCATGGTATAACAGTGTATTTACATTGAATACAAGTATATTCCATGCAGTTTACATATAGAAGTAAAAACTCATGGTATAACAGTGTATTCACATTGAATACAAGTATATTTGATGCTGTTTACATATAGAAGTAAAAACTCATGGTATAACAGTGTATTCACATTGAATACAAGTATATTTGATGCTGTTTACATATAGAAGTAAAAACTCATGGTATAACAGTGTATTCACATTGAATACAAGTATATTTGATGCTGTTTACATATAGAAGTAAAAACTCATGGTATAACAGTGTATTCACATTGAATACAAGTATATTTGATGCAGTTTACATATTGAAGTAAAAACTCATGGTATAACAGTGTATTCACATTGAATACAAGTATATTTGATGCAGTTTACATATAGAAGTAAAAACTCATGGTATAACAGTGTATTCACATTGAATACAAGTATATTTGATGCTGTTTACATATAGAAGTAAAAACTCATGGTATAACAGTGTATTCACATTGAATACAAGTATATTCCATGCAGTTTACATATAGAAGTAAAAACTCATGGTATAACAGTGTATTCACATTGAATACAAGTATATTTGATGCTGTTTACATATAGAAGTAAAAACTCATGGTATAACAGTGTATTCACATTGAATACAAGTATATTTGATACTGTTTACATATTGAAGTAAAAACTCATGGTATAACAGTGTATTCACATTGAATACAAGTATATTTGATGCTGTTTACATTTAGAAGTAAAAACTCATGGTATAACAGTGTATTCACATTGAATACAAGTATATTTGATGCTGTTTACATATAGAAGTAAAAACTCATGGTATAACAGTGTATTCACATTGAATACAAGTATATTTGATGCAGTTTACATATAGAAGTAAAAACTCATGGTATAACAATGTATTCACATTGAATACAAGTATATTCCATGCAGTTTACATATAGAAGAAAAACTCATGGTATAACAGTGTATTCACATTGAATACAAGTATATTTGATGCTGTTTACATATAGAAGTAAAAACTCATGGTATAACAGTGTATTCACATTGAATACAAGTATATTTGATGCTGTTTACATATAGAAGTAAAAACTCATGGTATAACAGTGTATTCACATTGAATACAAGTATATTCCATGCAGTTTACATATAGAAGTAAAAACTCATGGTATAACAGTGTATTCACATTGAATACAAGTATATTTGATGCGGTTTACATATAGAAGTAAAAATTCATGGTATAACAGTGTATTCACATTGAATACAAGTATTTTTGATGCTGTTTACATATAGAAGTAAAAATTCATGGTATAACAGTGTATTCACATTGAATACAAGTATATTTAATGCAGTATACATATAGAAGTAAAAACTCATGGTATAACAGTGTATTCACATTGAATACAAGTATATTTGATGCTGTTTACATAAAGAAGTAAAAACTCATGGTATAAAAGTGTATTCAAATTGAATACAAGTATATTTCATGCAGTTTACATATAGAAGTAAAAACTCATGGTATAACAGTGTATTCACATTGAATACAAGTATATTTGATGCTGTTTACATATAGAAGTAGAAACTCATGGTATAACAGTGTATTCACATTGAATACAAGTACATTTGATGCAGTATACATATAGAAGTAAAAACTCATGGTATAACAGTATATTCAAATTGAATACAAGTATATTCCATGCAGTTTACATATAGAACAAAAAACTCATGGTATAACAGTGTATTCACATTGAATACAAGTATATTTGATGCTGTTTACATATAGAAGTAAAAACTCATGCTATAAAAGTGTATTCACATTGAATACAAGTATATTTGATGCAGTATACATATAGAAGTAAAAACTCATTGTATAAAAGTGTATTCACATTGAATACAAGTATATTCCATGCAGTTTACATATAGAAGTAAAAACTCATGGTATAACAGTGTATTCACATTGAATACAAGTATATTTGATTCTGTTTACATATAGAAGTACAAACTCATGGTATAACAGTGTATTCACAATGAATACAAGTATATTTGATGCTGTTTACATATAGAAGTAAAAACTCATGGTATAACAGTGTATTCACATTTAATACAAGTCTATTTGATGCTGTTTAAATATAGAAGTAAAAACTCATGGTATAACAGTGTAATCACATTGAATACAAGTATATTTGATCCTGTTTACATATAGAAGTATAAACTCATGGTATAACAATGTATTAACATTGAATACAAGTATAGTTGATGCTGTTTACATATAGAAGTAAACACTCATGGTATAACAGTGTATTCACATTGAATACAAGTATATTTGATGCAGTATACATATAGAAGTAAAAACTCATGGTATAATAGTGTATTCACATTGAATACAAGTATATTTGATGCTGTTTACATATAGAAGTAGAAACTCATGGTATAACAGTGTATTCACATTGAATACAAGTATATTTGATGCAGTATACATATAGAAGTAAAAACTCATGGTATAACAGTGTATTCACATTGAATACAAGTATATTTGATGCTCTTTACAAATAGAAGTAGAAACTCATGGTATAACAGTGTATTGACATTGAATACAAGTATATTTGATGCTGTTTACATATAGAAGTAAAAACTCATGGTATAACAGTGTATTCACATTGAATACAAGTATATTTGATGCTGTTTACATATAGAAGTAAAAACTCATGGTAAAATCATGGTATTCACATTGAATACAAGTATATTTGATGCAGTATATATATAGAATTAAAAACTCATGGTATAACAGTGTATTCACATTGAATACAAGTATATTTGATGCTGTTTACATATAGAAGTAGAAACTAATGGTATAACAGTGTATTCACATTGAATACAAGTATATTTGATGCTGTTTACATATAGAAGTAAAAACTCATGATAAAAACTCATGGTATTCACATTGAATACAAGTATATTTGATGCAGTATACATATAGAAGTAAAAACTAATGGTATAACAGTGTATTCACATTGAATACAAGTATATTTGATCCTGTTTACATATAGCAATAGAAACTCATGATATAACAGTGTATTTACATTGAATACAAGTATATTTGATGCAGTATACATATAGAAGTAAAAATTCATGGTATAACAGTGTATTCACATTGAATACAAGTATATTTGATGCTGTTTACATATTGTCACACTTGACTTGAAAACGTTTGTATTATTCTTAACACAGAAAAAGGGAAGACAATGATTACATGAATAATGAAATGAAACCTTACTTTTGCTAAGCGTCTAGTTTAGTGGAAGAGAGAGCGACTAATAATGGAAAAACAGTGGGTTTTATACTAGCTTTGAAATTACGCCCTCTCCCTAAGGTTAATAGATTTTACTGCACATTCTAAAGCTATTCTGGAACTTCTACTTATTTAGGAAGAAATGTCTGATAACATAACAGATAGTAGAACATTCGTAACTATAGCGTTTGAGTTTGACGCTTCTAGGAACAGATAGGGACATCTGCTGTTGTTCCCCGCGACAATATAGAAGTAGAAACTCATGGTATAACAGGTATTCACATTGAATACAAGTATATTTTATGCTGTTTACATATAGAGGTAAAAACTCATGGTATAACAGTGTATTCACATTGAATACAAGTATATTTGATGCAGTATACATATAGAAGTAAAAACTCATGGTATAACAGTGTATTCACATTAAATACAAGTATATTTGATGCTGTTTACATATAGAAGTAAAAACTCATTCTATAAAAGTGTATTCACATTGAATACAAGTATATTTGATGCAGTATACATATAGAAGTAAAAACTCATGGTATAACAGTGTATTCACATTGAATACAAGTATATTCCATACAGTTTACATATAGAAGTAAAAACTCATGGTATAACAGTGTATTCACATTGAATACAAGTATATTTGATTCTGTTTACATATAGAAGTAAAAACTCATGGTATAACAGTGTATTCACATTGAATACAAGTATATTTGATGCTGTTTACATATAGAAGTAGAAAATCATGGTATAACAGTGTATTCACATTGAATACAAGTATATTTGATGCTGTTTACATATAGAAGTAAAAACTCAAAGTATAACAGTGTATTCACATTGAATACAAGTATATTTGATGCAGTATACATATAGAAATATAAACTCATGGTATAACAGTGTATTCACATTGAATACAAGTATATTTGATGCTGTTTTCATATAGAAGTAAAAACTCTTTCTTTAACAGTGTATTCACATTGAATACAAGTATATTTGATGCAGTTTACATATAGAAGTAAAAACTCATGGTATAACAGTGTATTCACATTGAATACAAGTATATTTGATGCAGTATACATATAAAAGTAAAAACTCATGTTATAACAGTGTATTCACATTGAATACAAGTATATTTGATGCTGTTTACATATAGAAGTAAAAACTCGTGGTATAACAGTGTATTCACATTGAATACAAGTATATTTGATGCTGTTTACATATAGAAGTAAAAACTCATGGTATAACAGTGTATTCACATTGAATACAAATATATTTGATGCAGTATACATATAGAAGTAAAAACTCATGGTATGACAGTGTATTCACATTGAATAAAAGTATATTCCATGCAGTTTACATATAGTAGTAAAAACTTATGGTATAACAGTGTATTCACATTGAATACAATTATATTCCATGCAGTTTACATAGAGAAGTAAAAACTCATGGTATAACAGTGTATTCACATTGAATACAAGTATATTTGATGCTGTTTACATATAGAAGTAAAAACTCATGGTATAACAGTGTATTCACATTGAATACAAATATATTTGATGCACTATACATATAGAAGTAAAAACTCGTGGTATAACAGTGTATTCACATTGAATACAAGTATAATTGATCCTGTTCACATATAGAAGTAGAAACTCATGGTATAACAGTGTATTCACATTGAATACAAGTATATTCCATGCAGTTTACATATAGAAGTAAAAACTCATGGTATAACAATGTATTCACATTGAATACAAGTATATTTGATCCTGTTTACATATAGAAGTAGAAACTCATGGTATAACAGTGTATTCACATTGAATACAAGTATATTTGATGCTGTTTACATATAGAAGTAAAAACTCATGGTATAACAGTGTATTCACATTGAATACAAGTATATTTGATGCTGTTTACATATAGAAGTAAAAACTCATGGTATAACAGTGTATTCACATTGAATACAAATATATTTGATGCAGTATACATATAGAAGTAAAAACTCATGGAATGACAGTGTATTCACATTGAATAAAAGTATATTCCATGCAGTTTACATATAGTAGTAAAAAGTTGTGGTATAACATTGTATTCACATTGAATACAATTATTTTCCATGCAGTTTACATAGAGAAGTAAAAACTCATGGTATAACAGTGTATTCACATTGAATACAAGTATATTTGATGCTGTTTACATATAGAAGTAAAAACTCATGGTATAACAGTGTATTTACATTGAATACAAATATATTTGATGCACTATACATATAGAAGTAAAAACTCGTGGTATAACAGTGTATTCACATTGAATACAAGTATATTTGATTCTGTTTACATATAGAAGTAAAAACTCATGGTATAACAGTGTATTCACATTGAATACAAGTATATTTGATGCTGTTTTCATATAGAAGTAGAAACTCATGGTATAACAGTGAATTCACATTGAATACAAGTATATTTGATGCTGTTTACATATAGAAGTAAAAACTCATGGTATAACAGTGTATTCACATTGAATACAAGTATATTTGATGCTGTTTACATATAGAAGTAAAAACTCATGGTATAACAGTGTATTTACATTGAAAACAAGTATATTCCATGCAGTTTACATATAGAAGTAAAAACTCATGGTATAACAGTGTATTCACATTGAATACAAGTATATTTGATGCTGTTTACATATAGAAGTAAAACCTCATGATATAACAGTGTATTCACATTGAATACAAGTATATTTGATGCTTTTTACATATAGAAGTAAAAACTCATGGTATAACAGTGTATTCACATTGAATACAAGTATATTTGATGCTGTTTACATTTAGAAGTAAAAACTCATGGTATAACAGTGTATTCACATTGAATACAAGTATATTTGATGCAGTTTTCATATTGAAGCAAAAACTCATGGTATAACAGTGTATTCACATTGAATACATGTATATTTGATGCAGTATACATATAGAAGTAAAAACTCATGGTATAACAGTGTATTCACATTGAATACAAGTATATTTGATGCTGTTTACATATAGAAGTAAAAACTCATGGTATAAAAGTGTATTCACATTAAATACAAGTATATTCCATGCAGTTTACATATAGAAGTAAAAACTCATGGTATAACAGTGTATTCACATTGAATACAAGTATATTTGATCCTGTTTACATATAGAAGTAGAAACTCATGGAATAACAGTGTATTCACATTGAATACAAGTATATTTGATACTGTTTACATATTGAAGTAAAAACTCATGGTATAACAGTGTATTCACATTGAATACAAGTATATTTGATGCTGTTTACATATAGAAGTAGAAACTCATGGTATAACAGTGTATTCACATTGAATACAAGTACATTTGATGCAGTATACATATAGAAGTAAAAACTCATGGTATAACAATGTATTCACATTGAATACAAGTATATTCCATGCAGTTTACATATAGAAAAAAAATCATGGTATAACAGTGTACTCACATTGAATACAAGTATATTTGATGCTGTTTACATATAGAAGTAAAAACTCATGGTATAACAGTGTATTCACATTGAATACAAGTATATTTGAGCTGTTTACATATAGAAGTAATAACTCATGGTATAACAGTATATTCACATTGAATACAAGTATATTCCATGCAGTTTACATATAGAAGTAAAAACTCATGGTATAACAGTGTATTCACATTGAATACAAGTATATTTGAAGCGGTTTACATATAGAAGTAAAAATTCATGGTATAACAGTGTATGCACATTGAATACAAGTATTTTTGATGCTGTTGACATATAGAAGTAAAAATTCATGGTATAACAGTGTATTCACATTGAATACAAGTATATTTAATGCAGTATACATATAGAAGTAAAAACTCATGGTATAACAGTGTATTCACATTGAATACAAGTATATTTGATGCTGTTTACATAAAGAAGTAAAAACTCATGGTATAAAATTGTATTCAAATTGAATACAAGTATATTTCATGCAGTTTACATATAGAAGTAAAAACTCGTGGTATAACAGTGTATTCACATTGAATACAAGTATATTTGATGCTGTTTACATATAGAAGTAGAAACTCATGGTATAACAGTGTATTCACATTGAATACAAGTACATTTGATGCAGTATACATATAGAAGTAAAAACTCATGGTATAACAGTATATTCAAATTGAATACAAGTATATTCCATGCAGTTTACATATAGAACAAAAAACTCATTGTATAACAGTGTATTCACATTGAATACAAGTATATTTGATCCTGTTACATATTGAAGTAAAAACTCATGGTATAACAGTGTATTCACATTGAATACAAGTATATTTGATGCTGTTTACATATAGAGGTAAAAACTCATTCTATAAAAGTGTATTCACATTGAATACAAGTATATTTGATGCAGTATACATATAGAAGTAAAAACTCATTGTATAAAAGAGTATTCACATTGAATACAAGTATATTCCATGCAGTTTACATATAGAAGTAAAAACTCATGGTATAACAGTGTATTCACATTGAATACAAGTATATTTGATTCTGTTTACATATAGAAGTAAAAACTCATGGTATAACAGTGTATTCACATTGAATACAAGTATATTTGATGCTGTTTACATATACAAGTAGAAACTCATGGTATAACAGTGTATTCACATTGAATACAAGTATATTTGATGCTGTTTACATATAGAAGTAAAAACTCAAAGTATAACAGTGTTTTCACATTGAATACAAGTATATTTGATGCAGTATACATATAGAAATATAAACTCATGGTATAACAGTGTATTCACATTGAATACAAGTATATTTGATGCTCTTTACATATAGAAGTAAACACTCATGGTATAACAGTGTATTCACATTGAATACAAGTATATTCCATGCACTTTACATATAGAAGTAAAAACTCATGGTATAACAGTGTATTCACATTGAATACAAGTATATTTGATGCTGTTTCCATATAGAAGTACAAACTCATGGTATAACAGTGTATTCACAATGAATACAAGTATATTTGATGCTGTTTACATATAGAAGTAAAAACTCATGGTATAACAGTGTATTCACATTTAATACAAGTCTATTTGATGCTGTTTAAATATAGAAGAAAAAACTCATGGTATAACAGTGTAATCACATTGAATACAAGTATATTTGATCCTGTTTACATATAGAAGTATAAACTCATGGTATAACAATGTATTCACATTGAATACAAGTATAGTTGATGCTGTTTACATATAGAAGTAAACACTCATGGTATAACAGTGTATTCACATTGAATACAAGTATATTTGATGCAGTATACATATAGAAGTAAAAACTCATGGTATAATAGTGTATTCACATTGAATACAAGTATATTTGATGCTGTTTACATATAGAAGTAGAAACTCATGGTATAACAGTGTATTCACATTGAATACAAGTATATTTGATGCAGTATACATATAGAAGTAAAAACTCATGGTATAACAGTGTATTCACATTGAATACAAGTATATTTGATGCTCTTTACAAATAGAAGTAGAAACTCATGGTATAACAGTGTATTGACATTGAATACAAGTATATTTGATGCTGTTTACATATAGAAGTAAAAACTCATGGTATAACAGTGTATTCACATTGAATACAAGTATATTTGATGCTGTTTACATAAAGAAGTAAAAACTCATGGTAAAAACTCATGGTATTCACATTGAATACAAGTATATTTGATGCAGTATATATATAGAAGTAAAAACTCATGGTATAACAGTGTATTCACATTGAATACAAGTATATTTGATGCTGTTTACATATAGAAGTAGAAACTAATGGTATAACAGTGTATTCACATTGAATACAAGTATATTTGATGCTGTTTACATATTGAAGTAAAAACTCATGATAAAAACTCATGGTATTCACATTGAATACAAGTATATTTGATGCAGTATACATATAGAAGTAAAAACTAATGGTATAACAGTGTATTCACATTGAATACAAGTATATTTGATCCTGTTTACATATAGCAATAGAAACTCATGATATAACAGTGTATTTACATTGAATACAAGTATATTTGATGCAGTATACATATAGAAGTAAAAATTCATGGTATAACAGTGTATTCACATTGAATACAAGTATATTTGATGCTGTTTACATATTGTCACACTTGACTTGAAAACGTTTGTATTATTCTTAACACAGAAAAAGGGAATACAATAATTACATGAATAATGAAATGAAACCTTACTTTTGCTAAGCGTCTAGTTTAGTGGAAGAGAGAGCGACTAATAATGGAAAAACAGTGGGTTTTATACTAGCTTTGAAATTACGCCCTCTCCCTAAGGTTAATAGATTTTACTGCACATTCTAAAGCTATTCTGGAACTTCTACTTATTTAGGAAGAAATGTCTGATAACATAACAGATAGTAGAACATTCGTAACTATAGCGTTTGAGTTTGACGCTTCTAGGAACAGATAGGGACATCTGCTGTTGTTCCCCGCGACAATATAGAAGTAGAAACTCATGGTATAACAGGTATTCACATTGAATACAAGTATATTTTATGCTGTTTACATATAGAGGTAAAAACTCATGGTATAACAGTGTATTCACATTGAATACAAGTATATTTGATGCAGTATACATATAGAAGTAAAAACTCATGGTATAACAGTGTATTCACATTAAATACAAGTATATTTGATGCTGTTTACATATAGAAGTAAAAACTCATTCTATAAAAGTGTATTCACATTGAATACAAGTATATTTGATGCAGTATACATATAGAAGTAAAAACTCATGGTATAACAGTGTATTCACATTGAATACAAGTATATTCCATGCAGTTTACATATAGAAAAAAAAACTCATGGTATAACAGTGTATTCACATTGAATACAAGTATATTTGATTCTGTTTACATATAGAAGTAAAAACTCATGGTATAACAGTGTATTCACATTGAATACAAGTATATTTGATGCTGTTTACATATAGAAGTATAAAATCATGGTATAACAGTGTATTCACATTGAATACAAGTATATTTGATGCTGTTTACATATAGAAGTAAAAACTCAAAGTATAACAGTGTATTCACATTGAATACAAGTATATTTGATGCAGTATACATATAGAAATATAAACTCATGGTATAACAGTGTATTCACATTGAATACAAGTATATTTGATGCTGTTTTCATATAGAAGTAAAAACTCTTTCTTTAACAGTGTATTCACATTGAATACAAGTATATTTGATGCAGTTTACATATAGAAGTAAAAACTCATGGTATAACAGTGTATTCACATTGAATACAAGTATATTTGATGCAGTATACATATAAAAGTAAAAACTCATGTTATAACAGTGTATTCACATTGAATACAAGTATATTTGATGCTGTTTACATATAGAAGTAAAAACTCGTGGTATAACAGTGTATTCACATTGAATACAAGTATATTTGATGCTGTTTACATATAGAAGTAAAAACTCATGGTATAACAGTGTATTCACATTGAATACAAATATATTTGATGCAGTATACATATAGAAGTAAAAACTCATGGTATGACAGTGTATTCACATTGAATAAAAGTATATTCCATGCAGTTTACATATAGTAGTAAAAACTTATGGTATAACAGTGTATTCACATTGAATACAATTATATTCCATGCAGTTTACATAGAGAAGTAAAAACTCATGGTATAACAGTGTATTCACATTGAATACAAGTATATTTGATGCTGTTTACATATAGAAGTAAAAACTCATGGTATAACAGTGTATTCACATTGAATACAAATATATTTGATGCACTATACATATAGAAGTAAAAACTCGTGGTATAACAGTGTATTCACATTGAATACAAGTATAATTGATCCTGTTCACATATAGAAGTAGAAACTCATGGTATAACAGTGTATTCACATTGAATACAAGTATATTCCATGCAGTTTACATATAGAAGTAAAAACTCATGGTATAACAATGTATTCACATTGAATACAAGTATATTTGATCCTGTTTACATATAGAAGTAGAAACTCATGGTATAACAGTGTATTCACATTGAATACAAGTATATTTGATGCAGTATACATATAGAAGTAAAAACTCATGGTATAACAGTGTATTCACATTGAATACAAGTATATTTGATGCTCTTTACAAATAGAAGTAGAAACTCATGGTATAACAGTGTATTGACATTGAATACAAGTATATTTGATGCTGTTTACATATAGAAGTAAAAACTCATGGTATAACAGTGTATTCACATTGAATACAAGTATATTTGATGCTGTTTACATATAGAAGTAAAAACTCATGGTAAAACTCATGGTATTCACATTGAATACAAGTATATTTGATGCAGTATATATATAGAAGTAAAAACTCATGGTATAACAGTGTATTCACATTGAATACAAGTATATTTGATGCTGTTTACATATAGAAGTAGAAACTAATGGTATAACAGTGTATTCACATTGAATACAAGTATATTTGATGCTGTTTACATATAGAAGTAAAAACTCATGATAAAAACTCATGGTATTCACATTGAATTCAAGTATTTTTGATGCAGTATACATATAGAAGTAAAAACTAATGGTATAACAGTGTATTCACATTGAATACAAGTATATTTGATCCTGTTTACATATAGCAATAGAAACTCATGATATAACAGTGTATTTACATTGAATACAAGTATATTTGATGCAGTATACATATAGAAGTAAAAATTCATGGTATAACAGTGTATTCACATTGAATACAAGTATATTTGATGCTGTTTACATATTGTCACACTTGACTTGAAAACGTTTGTATTATTCTTAACACAGAAAAAGGGAATACAATGATTACATGAATAATGAAATGAAACCTTACTTTTGCTAAGCGTCTAGTTTAGTGGAAGAGAGAGCGACTAATAATGGAAAAACAGTGGGTTTTATACTAGCTTTGAAATTACGCCCTCTCCCTAAGGTTAATAGATTTTACTGCACATTCTAAAGCTATTCTGGAACTTCTACTTATTTAGGAAGAAATGTCTGATAACATAACAGATAGTAGAACATTCGTAACTATAGCGTTTGAGTTTGACGCTTCTAGGAACAGATAGGGACATCTGCTGTTGTTCCCCGCGACAATATAGAAGTAGAAACTCATGGTATAACAGGTATTCACATTGTATACAAGTATATTTTATGCTGTTTACATATAGAGGTAAAAACTCATGGTATAACAGTGTATTCACATTGAATACAAGTATATTTGATGCAGTATACATATAGAAGTAAAAACTCATGGTATAACAGTGTATTCACATTAAATACAAGTATATTTGATGCTGTTTACATATAGAAGTAAAAACTCATTCTATAAAAGTGTATTCACATTGAATACAAGTATATTTGATGCAGTATACATATAGAAGTAAAAACTCATGGTATAACAGTGTATTCACATTGAATACAAGTATATTCCATGCAGTTTACATATAGAAGTAAAAACTCATGGTATAACAGTGTATTCACATTGAATACAAGTATATTTGATTCTGTTTACATATAGAAGTAAAAACTCATGGTATAACAGTGTATTCACATTGAATACAAGTATATTTGATGCTGTTTACATATAGAAGTATAAAATCATGGTATAACAGTGTATTCACATTGAATACAAGTATATTTGATGCTGTTTACATATAGAAGTAAAAACTCAAAGTATAACAGTGTATTCACATTGAATACAAGTATATTTGATGCAGTATACATATAGAAATATAAACTCATGGTATAACAGTGTATTCACATTGAATACAAGTATATTTGATTCTGTTTTCATATAGAAGTAAAAACTCTTTCTTTAACAGTGTATTCACATTGAATACAAGTATATTTGATGCAGTTTACATATAGAAGTAAAAACTCATGGTATAACAGTGTATTCACATTGAATACAAGTATATTTGATGCAGTATACATATAAAAGTAAAAACTCATGTTATAACAGTGTATTCACATTGAATACAAGTATATTTGATGCTGTTTACATATAGAAGTAAAAACTCGTGGTATAACAGTGTATTCACATTGAATACAAGTATATTTGATGCTGTTTACATATAGAAGTAAAAACTCATGGTATAACAGTGTATTCACATTGAATACAAATATATTTGATGCAGTATACATATAGAAGTAAAAACTCATGGTATGACAGTGTATTCACATTGAATAAAAGTATATTCCATGCAGTTTACATATAGTAGTAAAAACTTATGGTATAACAGTGTATTCACATTGAATACAATTATATTCCATGCAGTTTACATAGAGAAGTAAAAACTCATGGTATAACAGTGTATTCACATTGAATACAAGTATATTTGATGCTGTTTACATATAGAAGTAAAAACTCATGGTATAACAGTGTATTCACATTGAATACAAATATATTTGATGCACTATACATATAGAAGTAAAAACTCGTGGTATAACAGTGTATTCACATTGAATACAAGTATAATTGATCCTGTTCACATATAGAAGTAGAAACTCATGGTATAACAGTGTATTCACATTGAATACAAGTATATTCCATGCAGTTTACATATAGAAGTAAAAACTCATGGTATAACAATGTATTCACATTGAATACAAGTATATTTGATCCTGTTTACATATAGAAGTAGAAACTCATGGTATAACAGTGTATTCACATTGAATACAAGTATATTTGATGCTGTTTACATATAGAAGTAAAAACTCATGGTATAACAGTGTATTCACATTGAATACAAGTATATTTGATGCTGTTTACATATAGAAGTAAAAACTCATGGTATAACAGTGTATTCACATTGAATACAAATATATTTGATGCAGTATACATATAGAAGTAAAAACTCATGATATAACAGTGTATTCATATTGAATACAAGTATATTTGATGCTGTTTACATATAGAAGTAAAAACTCATGGTATAACAGTGTATTCACATTGAATACAAGTATATTTGATGCAGTATACATATAGAAGTAAAAACTCATGGTATAACAGTGTATTCACATTGAATACAAGTATATTCCATGCAGTTTACATATAGAAGTAAAAACTCATGGTATAACAGTGTATTCACATTGAATACAAGAATATTTGATCCTGTTTACAAAAAGAAGTGGAAACTCATGGTATAACAGTGAATTCACATTGAATACAAGTATATTTGATGCTGTTTACATATAGAAGTAAAAACTCATGAAATAACAGTGTATTCACATTGAATACAAGTATAATTGATGCAGTATACATATAGAAGTAAAAACTCATGGTATAACAGTGTTTTCACATTGAATGCAAGTATATTCCATGCATTGTACATATAGAAGTAAAAACTCATGGTATAACAGTGTATTCACACTGAAGACAAGTATATTCCATGCAGTTTACATATAGAAGTAAAAACTCATGGTATAACAGTGTTTTTACATTGAATACAAGTATATTTGATCCTGTTTACATAAAGAAGTAGAAACTCATGGTATAACAGTGTATTCACATTGAATACAAGTATATTTGATGCTGTTTACATAAAGAAGTAAAAACTCATGGTATAACAGTGTATTCACATTGAATACAAGTATATTTGATGCTGTTTACATATAGAAGTAAAAACTCATGGTATAACAGTGTATTCACATTAAATCAAAGTATATTCCATGCAGTGTACATATAGAAGTAAAAACTCATGGTATAACAGTGTATTCACATTGAATACAAGTATATTCAATGCAGTTCACATATAGAAGTAAAAACTCATGGTATAACAGTGTATTCACATTGAATACAAGTATATTTGATCCTGTGTACATATAGAAGTAGAAACTCATGGTATAACAATGTATTCACATTGAATATAAGTATATTTGATGCTGTTTACATATAGAAGTAAAAACTCATGGTATAACAGTGTATTCACATTGAATACAAGTATATTTGATGCTGTTTACATATAGAAGTAGAAACTCATGGTATAACAGTGTATTTACATTGAATACAAGTATAATGAAGCAGTATACATAAAGAAGTAAAAACTCATGGTATAACAGTGTATTCACATTGAATACAAGTATATTTGATGCTGTTTACATATAGAAGTAAAAACTCATGGTATAACAGTGTATTTACATTGAATACAAGTATATTTGAAGCAGTATACATAAAGAAGTTAAAACTCATGGTATAACAGTGAATTTATTGAATACAAGAATATTTGATGCAGTTTACATATAGAAGTAAAAACTCATGGTATAACAGTGTATTCACATTGAATACAAGTATATTTGATGCTGTTTACATATAGAAGTAGAAACTCATGGTATAACAGTGTATTCACATTGAATACAAGTATATTTGATCCTGTGTACATATAGAAGTAGAAACTCATGGTATAACAATGTATTCACATTGAATATAAGTATATTTGATGCTGTTTACATATAGAAGTAAAAACTCATGGTATAACAGTGTATTCACATTGAATACAAGTATATTTGATGCTGTTTACATATAGAAGTAAAAACTCATGGTATAACAGTGTATTCACATCAAATAAAAGTATATTCCATGCAGTGTACATATAGAAGTAAAAACTCATGGTATAACAGTGTATTCACATTGAATAAAAGAATATTTGATGCAATTTACATATAGAAGTAAAAACTAATGGTATAACAGTGTGTTCACATTGAATACAAGTATATTCCATGCAGTTTACATATAGAAGTAAAAACTCATGGTATAACAGTGTATTCACATTGAATACAAGTATATTTGATTCTGTTTACATATAGAAGTAAAAACTCATGGTATAACAGTGTATTCACATTGAATACACGTATATTTGATGCTGTTTACATATAAAAGTAGAAAATCATGGTATAACAGTGTATTCACATTGAATACAAGTATATTTGATGCTGTTTACATATAGAAGTAAAAACTCAAAGTATAACAGTGTATTCACATTGAATACAAGTATATTTGATGCAGTATACATATAGAAATATAAACTCATGGTATAACAGTGTATTCACATTGAATACAAGTATATTTGATGCTGTTTTCATATAGAAGTAAAAACTTTTTCTTTAACAGTGTATTCACATTGAATACAAGTATATTTGATGCAGTTTACATATAGAAGTAAAAACTCATGGTATAACAGTGTATTCACATTGAATACAAGTATATTTGATGCAGTATACATATAGAAGTAAAAACTCATGGTATAACAGTGTATTCACATTGAATACAAGTATATTCATGCTGTTTACATATAGAAGTAAAAACTCATGGTATAACAGTGTATTCACATTGAATACAAGAATATTTTATCCTGTTTACAAATAGAAGTAGAAACTCATGGTATAACAGTGAATTCACATTGAATACAAGTATATTTGATGCAGTATACATATAAAAGTAAAAACTCATGTTATAACAGTGTATTCACATTGAATACAAGTATATTTGATGCTGTTTACATATAGAAGTAAAAACTCGTGGTATAACAGTGTATTCACATTGAATACAAGTATATTTGATGCTGTTTACATATAGAAGTAAAAACTCATGGTATAACAGTGTATTCACATTGAACACAAATATATTTGATGCAGTATACATATAGAAGTAAAAACTCATGGTATGACAGTGTATTCACATTGAATAAAAGTATATTCCATGCAGTTTACATATAGTAGTAAAACTTATGGTATAACAGTGTATTCACATTGAATACAATTATATTCCATGCAGTTTACATAGAGAAGTAAAAACTCATGGTATAACAGTGTATTCACATTGAATACAAGTATATTTGAAGCTGTTTACATATAGAAGTAAAAACTCATGGTATAACAGTGAATTTATTGAATACAAGAATATTTGATGCAGTTTACATATAGAAGTAAAAACTCATGGTATAACAGTGTATTCACATTTAATACAAGTATAATTGATCCTGTGTACATATAGAAGTAGAAACTCATGGTATAACAATGTATTCACATTGAATATAAGTATATTTGATGCTGTTTACATATAGAAGTAAAAACTCATGGTATAACAGTGTATTCACATTGAATACAAGTATATTTGATGCTGTTTACATATAGAAGTAAAAACTCATGGTAAAAACTCATGGTATTCACATTGAATACAAGTATATTTGATGCAGTATACATATAGAAGTAAAAACTCATGGTAGAACAAAGTATTCACATTGAATACAAGTATATTTGATGCTATTTACATATAGAAATAGAAACTCATGGTATAACAGTGTATTCACATTGAATACAAGTATATTTGATGCTGTTTACATATAGAAGTAAAAACTCATGGTATAACAGTGTATTCACATCAAATAAAAGTATATTCCATGCAGTGTACATATAGAAGTAAAAACTCATGGTATAACAGTGTATTCACATTGAATAAAAGAATATTTGATGCAATTTACATATAGAAGTAAAAACTAATGGTATAACAGTGTGTTCACATTGAATACAAGTATATTCCATGCAGTTTACATATAGAAGTAAAAACTCATGGTATAACAGTGTATTCACATTGAATACAAGTATATTTGATTCTGTTTACATATAGAAGTAAAAACTCATGGTATAACAGTGTATTCACATTGAATACAAGTATATTTGATGCTGTTTACATATAGAAGTAGAAAATCATGGTATAACAGTGTATTCACATTGAATACAAGTATATTTGATGCTGTTTACATATAGAAGTAAAAACTCAAAGTATAACAGTGTATTCACATTGAATACAAGTATATTTGATGCAGTATACATATAGAAATATAAACTCATGGTATAACAGTGTATTCACATTGAATACAAGTATATTTGATGCTGTTTTCATATAGAAGTAAAACCTCTTTCTTCAACAGTGTATTCACATTGAATACAAGTATATTTGATGCAGTTTACATATAGAAGTAAAAACTCATGGTATAACAGTGTATTCACATTGAATACAAGTATATTTGATGCAGTATACATATAGAAGTAAAAACTCATGGTATAACAGTGTATTCACATTGAATACAAGTATAATTGATGCTGTTTACATATACAAGTAAAAACTCATGGTATAACAGTGTATTCACATTGAATACAAGAATATTTTATCCTATTTACAAATAGAAGTAGAAACTCATGGTATAACAGTGAATTCACATTGAATACAAGTATATTTGATGCAGTATACATATAAAAGTAAAAACTCATGTTATAACAGTGTATTCACATTGAATACAAGTATATTTGATGCTGTTTACATATAGAAGTAAAAACTCGTGGTATAACAGTGTATTCACATTGAATACAAGTATATTTGATGCTGTTTACATATAGAAGTAAAAACTCATGGTATAACAGTGTATTCACATTGAATACAAGTATATTTGATGCAGTATACATATACAGTCATGCTTGGAAGTTTCTTTAGCAGGCTAATCGGTCTACATTCTTCTATTTCTTTTTTATGGAGGGGATACTTCGGTGCCTATTGTACCCCTTTATGCTATTCCTATTTCTCTTTCTTTGCAACCCGCGAAAAAGGTGCAACATTAAATGTAGGAAAATTAACTGAAACGTAGAGGAAGAGAAGATTAAAAAGAAAACGAGGGTATGGTAGGCACCATAGTATCCCTTCCGTCCAAACAAAATGAAAGGATATAGACCCATTTGCCTGCTAAAGAAACTTGCAAGCATGACTGTAGAAGTAAAAATTCATGGTATAACAGTGTATTCACATTGAATACAAGAATATTTGATGCAGTTTACATATAGAAGTAAAAACTCATGGTATAACAGTGTATTCACATTGAATACAAGTATATTTGATTCTGTTTACATATAGAAGTAAAAACTCATGGTATAACAGTGTATTCACATTGAATACAAGTATATTTGATGCTGTTTACATATAGAAGTAGAAAATCATGGTATAACAGTGTATTCACATTGAATACAAGTATATTTGATGCTGTTTACATATAGAAGTAAAAACTCAAAGTATAACAGTGTATTCACATTGAATACAAGTATATTTGATGCAGTATACATATAGAAATATAAACTCATGGTATAACAGTGTATTCACATTGAATACAAGTATATTTGATGCTGTTTTCATATAGAAGTAAAACCTCTTTCTTCAACAGTGTATTCACATTGAATACAAGTATATTTGATGCAGTTTACATATAGAAGTAAAAACTCATGGTATAACAGTGTATTCACATTGAATACAAGTATATTTGATGCAGTATACATATAGAAGTAAAAACTCATGGTATAACAGTGTATTCACATTGAATACAAGTATAATTGATGCTGTTTACATATACAAGTAAAAACTCATGGTATAACAGTGTATTCACATTGAATACAAGAATATTTTATCCTATTTACAAATAGAAGTAGAAACTCATGGTATAACAGTGAATTCACATTGAATACAAGTATATTTGATGCAGTATACATATAAAAGTAAAAACTCATGTTATAACAGTGTATTCACATTGAATACAAGTATATTTGATGCTGTTTACATATAGAAGTAAAAACTCGTGGTATAACAGTGTATTCACATTGAATACAAGTATATTTGATGCTGTTTACATATAGAAGTAAAAACTCATGGTATAACACTGTATTCACATTGAATACAAATATATTTGATGCAGTATACATATAGAAGTAAAAACTCATGGTATGACAGTGTATTCACATTGAATAAAAGTATATTCCATGCAGTTTACATATAGTAGTAAAACTTATGGTATAACAGTGTATTCACATTGAATACAATTATATTCTATGCAGTTTACATAGAGAAGTAAAAACTCATGGTATAACAGTGTATTCACATTGAATACAAGTATATTTGATGCTGTTTACATATAGAAGTAAAAACTCATGGTATAACAGTGTATTCACATTGAATACAAATATATTTGATGCACTATACATATAGAAGTAAAAACTCGTGGTATAACAGTGTATTCACATTGAATACAAGTATATTTGATCCTGTTCACATATAGAAGTAGAAACTCATGGTATAACAGTGTATTCACATTGAATACAAGTATATTCCATGCAGTTTACATATAGAAGTAAAAACTCATGGTATAACAATGTATTCACATTGAATACAAGTATATTTGATCCTGTTTACATATAGAAGTAGAAACTCATGGTATAACAGTGTATTCACATTGAATACAAGTATATTTGATGCTGTTTACATATAGAAGTAAAAACTCATGGTATAACAGTGTATTCACATTGAATACAAGTATATTTGATGCAGTTTACATATAGAAGTTAAAACTCATGGTATAAAAGTGTATTCACATTGAATACAAGTATATTTGATGCAGTATACATATAAAAGTAAAAACTCATGATATAACAGTGTATTCATATTGAATACAAGTATATTTGATGCTGTTTACATATAGAAGTAAAAACTCATGGTATAACAGTGTATTCACATTGAATACAAGTATATTTGATGCAGTATACATATAGAAGTAAAAACTCATGGTATAACAGTGTATTCACATTGAATACAAGTATATTCCATGCAGTTTACATATAGAAGTAAAAACTCATGGTATAACAGTGTATTCACATTGAATACAAGAATATTTGATCCTGTTTACAAAAAGAAGTAGAAACTCATGGTATAACAGTGAATTCACATTGAATACAAGTATATTTGATGCTGTTTACATATAGAAGTAAAAACTCATGAAATAACATTGTATTCACATTGAATACAAGTATAATTGATGCAGTATACATATAGAAGTAAAAACTCATGGTATAACAGTGTTTTCACATTGAATGCAAGTATATTCCATGCATTGTACATATAGAAGTAAAAACTCATGGTATAACAGTGTTTTCACATTGAATACAAGTATATTTGATGCTGTTTACATATAGAAGTAAAAACTCATGGTATAACAGTGTATTCACACTGAAGACAAGTATATTCCATGCAGTTTACATATAGAAGTAAAAACTCATGGTATAACAGTGTATTCACATTGAATACAAGTATATTTGATCCTGTTTACATAAAGAAGTAGAAACTCATGGTATAACAGTGTATTCACATTGAATACAAGTATATTTGATGCTGTTTACATAAAGAAGTAAAAACTTATGGTATAACAGTGTATTCACATTAAATACAAGTATATTTGATGCTGTTTACATATAGAAGTAAAAACTCATGGTATAACAGTGTATTCACATTAAATAAAAGTATATTCCATGCAGTGTACATATAGAAGTAAAAACTCATGGTATAACAGTGTATTCACATTGAATACAAGTATATTCAATGCAGTTCACATATAGAAGTAAAAACTCATGGTATAACAGTGTATTCACATTGAATACAAGTATATTTGATCCTGTTTACATATAGAAGTAGAAACTCATGGTATAACAGTGTATTCTTATTGAATACAAGTATATTTGATCCTTTTTACATACAGAAGTAAAAACTCATGGTATAACAGTGTATTCACATTGAATACAAGTATATTTGATGCAGTATACATATAGATGTAAAAACTCATGGTATAACAGTGTATTCACATTGAATACAAGTATATTTGATGCTGTTTACATATAGAAGTAGAAACTCATGGTATAACAGTGTATTTACATTGAATACAAGTATAATGAAGCAGTATACATAAAGAAGTAAAAACTCATGGTATAACAGTGTATTCACATTGAATACAAGTATATTTGATGCTGTTTACATATAGAAGTAAAAACTCATGGTATAACAGTGTATTCACATTGAATACAAGTATATTTGATGCTGTTTACATATAGAAGTAGAAACTCATGGTATAACAGTGTACTTACATTGAATACAAGTATATTTGAAGCAGTATACATAAAGAAGTCAAAACTCATGGTATAACAGTGAATTTATTGAATACAAGAATATTTGATGCAGTTTACATATAGAAGTAAAAACTCATGGTATAACAGTGTATTCACATTGAATACAAGTATATTTGATGCTGTTTACATATAGAAGTAAAAACTCATGGTATAACAGTGTATTCACATTGAATACAAGTATATTTGATGCTGTTTACATATAGAAGTAGAAACTCATGGTATAACAGTGTATTCACATTGAATACAAGTATATTTGATCCTGTGTACATATAGAAGTAGAAACTCATGGTATAAAAATGTATTCACAGTGAATATAAGTATATTTGATGCTGTTTACATATAGAAGTAAAAACTCATGGTATAACAGTGTATTCACATTGAATACAAGTATATTTGATGCTGTTTACATATAGAAGTAAAAACTCATGGTAAAAACTCATGGTATTCACATTGAATACAAGTATATTTGATGCAGTATACATATAGAAGTAAAAACTCATGGTATAACAAAGTATTCACATTGAATACAAGTATATTTGATGCTATTTACATATAGAAATAGAAACTTATGGTATAACAGTGTATTCACATTGAATACAAGTATATTTGATGCTGTTTACATATAGAAGTAAAAACTCATGGTATAACAGTGTATTCACATTAAATAAAAGTATATTCCATGCAGTGTACATATAGAAGTAAAAACTCATGGTATAACAGTGTATTCACATTGAATAAAAGAATATTTGATGCAATTTACATATAGAAGTAAAAACTAATGGTATAACAGTGTGTTCACATTGAATACAAGTATATTTGATGCAGTATACATGTAGAAGTAAAAACTCATGGTATAACAGTGTATTCACATTGAATACAAGTATATTTGATGCAGTATACATGTAGAAGTAAAAACTCATGGTATAACAGTGTATTCACATTGAATACAAGTATATTTGATGCAGTTTACATATAGAAGTAAAAACTCATGGTATAACAGTGTATTCACATTGAATACAAGTATATTTGATGCTGTTTACATATAGAAGTAGAAACTCATGGTATAACAGTGTATTCACATTGAATACAAGTATATTTGATGCTGTTTACATATAGAAGTAAAAACTCATGGTATAACAGTGTATTCACACTGAATACAAGTATATTTGATCCTGTTTACATATAGAAGTAGAAACTCATGGTATAACAGTGTATTTACATTGAATACAAGTATAATGAAGCAGTATACATAAAGAAGTAAAAACTCATGGTATAACAGTGTATTCACATTGAATACAAGTATATTTGATGCTGTTTACATATAGAAGTAAAAACTCATGGTATAACAGTGTATTCACATTGAATACAAGTATATTTGATGCTGTTTACATATAGAAGTAGAAACTCATGGTATAACAGTGTACTTACATTGAATACAAGTATATTTGAAGCAGTATACATAAAGAAGTAAAAACTCATGGTATAACAGTGAATTTATTGAATACAAGAATATTTGATTCAGTTTACATATAGAAGTAAAAACTCATGGTATAACAGTGTATTCACATTGAATACAAGTATATTTGATGCTGTTTACATATAGAATTAAAAACTCATGGTATAACAGTGTATTCACATTGAATACAAGTATATTTGATGCTGTTTACATATAGAAGTAGAAACTCATGGTATAACAGTGTATTCACATTGAATACAAGTATATTTGATCCTGTGTACATATAGAAGTAAAAACTCATGGTATAACAAAGTATTCACATTGAATACAAGTATATTTGATGCTATTTACATATAGAAATAGAAACTCATGGTATAACAGTGTATTCACATTGAATACAAGTATATTTGATGCTGTTTACATATAGAAGTAAAAACTCATGGTATAACAGTGTATTCACATTAAATAAAAGTATATTCCATGCAGTGTACATATAGAAGTAAAAACTCATGGTATAACAGTGTATTCACATTGAATAAAAGAATATTTGATGCAATTTACATATAGAAGTAAAAACTAATGGTATAACAGTGTGTTCACATTGAATACAAGTATATTTGATGCAGTATACATGTAGAAGTAAAAACTCATGGTATAACAGTGTATTCACATTGAATACAAGTATATTTGATGCAGTATACATGTAGAAGTAAAAACTCATGGTATAACAGTGTATTCACATTGAATACAAGTATATTTGATGCAGTTTACATATAGAAGTAAAAACTCATGGTATAACAGTGTATTCACATTGAATACAAGTATATTTGATGCTGTTTACATATAGAAGTAGAAACTCATGGTATAACAGTGTATTCACATTGAATACAAGTATATTTGATGCTGTTTACATATAGAAGTAAAAACTCATGGTATAACAGTGTATTCACACTGAATACAAGTATATTTGATCCTGTTTACATATAGAAGTAGAAACTCATGGTATAACAGTGTATTTTCATTGAATACAAGTATATTTGAAGCAGTATACATAAAGAAGTAAAAACTCATGGTATAACAGTGTATTCACATTGAATACAAGAATATTTGATGCAGTTTACATATAGAAGTATAAACTCATGGTATTACAGTGTATTCACATTGAATACAAGTATATTTGATGCAGTATACATATAGAAGTAAAAACTCATGGTATAACAGTGTATTCACATTGAATACAAGTATATTTGATGCAGTTTACATATTGAAGTAAAAACTCATGGTATAACAGTGTATTCACATTGAATACAAGTATATTTGATGCAGTATACATATACAGTCATGCTTGGAAGTTTCTTTAGCAGGCTAATCGGTCTATATCCTTCTATTTCTTTTTTATGGAGGGGATACTTCGGTTCCTACCGTACCCCTTTATGCTATTCCTATTTCTCTTTCTTTGCAACCCGCGAAAAAGTGCAACATTAAATGTAGGAAAATTAACTGAAACGTAGAGGAAGAGAAGATTAAAAAGAAAACGAGGGTATGGTAGGCACCATAGTATCCCTTCCGTCCAAACAAAATGAAAGGATATAGACCCATTTGCCTGCTAAAGAAACTTGCAAGCATGACTGTAGAAGTAAAAATTCATGGTATAACAGTGTATTCACATTGAATACAAGAATATTTGATGCAGTTTACATATAGAAGTAAAAACTCATGGTATAACAGTGTATTCACATTGAATACAAGTATATTTGATTCTGTTTACATATAGAAGTAAAAACTCATGGTATAACAGTGTATTCACATTGAATACAAGTATATTTGATGCTGTTTACATACAGAAGTAGAAAATCATGGTATAACAGTGTATTCACATTGAATACAAGTATATTTGATGCTGTTTACATATAGAAGTAAAAACTCATGGTATAACAGTGTATTCACTTTGAATACAAGTATATTTGATGCTGTTTACATATAAAAGTAAAAACTCATGGTATAACAGTGTATTCACACTGAAGACAAGTATATTCCATGCAGTTTACATATAGAAGTAAAAACTCATGGTATAACAGTGTATTCACATTGAATACAAGTATATTTGATCCTGTTTACATAAAGAAGTAGAAACTCATGGTATAACAGTGTATTCACATTGAATACAAGTATATTTGATGCTGTTTACATAAAGAAGTAAAAACTTATGGTATAACAGTGTATTCACATTAAATACAAGTATATTTGATGCTGTTTACATATAGAAGTAAAAACTCATGGTATAACAGTGTATTCACATTAAATAAAAGTATATTCCATGCAGTGTACATATAGAAGTAAAAACTCATGGTATAACAGTGTATTCACATTGAATAAAAGAATATTTGATGCAATTTACATATAGAAGTAAAAACTAATGGTATAACAGTGTGTTCACATTGAATACAAGTATATTTGATGCAGTATACATGTAGAAGTAAAAACTCAGGGTATAACAGTGTATTCACATTGAATACAAGTATATTTGATGCAGTATACATGTAGAAGTAAAAACTCATGGTATAACAGTGTATTCACATTGAATACAAGTATATTTGATGCAGTTTACATATAGAAGTAAAGCTCATGGTATAACAGTGTATTCACATTGAATACAAGTATATTTGATGCTGTTTACATATAGAAGTAGAAACTCATGGTATAACAGTGTATTCACATTGAATACAAGTATATTTGATGCTGTTTACATATAGAAGTAAAAACTCATGGTATAACAGTGTATTCACACTGAATACAAGTATATTTGATCCTGTTTACATATAGAAGTAGAAACTCATGGTATAACAGTGTATTTTCATTGAATACAAGTATATTTGAAGCAGTATACATAAAGAAGTAAAAACTCATGGTATAACAGTGTATTCACATTGAATACAAGAATATTTGATGCAGTTTACATATAGAAGTATAAACTCATGGTATTACAGTGTATTCACATTGAATACAAGTATATTTGATGCAGTATACATATAGAAGTAAAACCTCATGGTATAACAGTGTATTCACATTGAATACAAGTATATTTGATGCAGTTTACATATTGAAGTAAAAACTCATGGTATAACAGTGTATTCACATTGAATACAAGTATATTTGATGCAGTATACATATACAGTCATGCTTGGAAGTTTCTTTAGCAGGCTAATCGGTCTATATCCTTCTATTTCTTTTTTATGGAGGGGATACTTCGGTGCCTACCGTACCCCTTTATGCTATTCCTATTTCTCTTTCTTTGCAACCCGCGAAAAAGGTGCAACATTAAATGTAGGAAAATTAACTGAAACGTAGAGGAAGAGAAGATTAAAAAGAAAACGAGGGTATGGTAGGCACCATAGTATCCCTTCCGTCCAAACAAAATGAAAGGATATAGACCCATTTGCCTGCTAAAGAAACTTGCAAGCATGACTGTAGAAGTAAAAATTCATGGTATAACAGTGTATTCACATTGAATACAAGAATATTTGATGCAGTTTACATATAGAAGTAAAAACTCATGGTATAACAGTGTATTCACATTGAATACAAGTATATTTGATTCTGTTTACATATAGAAGTAAAAACTCATGGTATAACAGTGTATTCACATTGAATACAAGTATATTTGATGCTGTTTACATACAGAAGTAGAAAATCATGGTATAACAGTGTATTCACATTGAATACAAGTATATTTGATGCTGTTTACATATAGAAGTAAAAACTCATGGTATAACAGTGTATTCACTTTGAATACAAGTATATTTGATGCTGTTTACATATAAAAGTAAAAACTCATGGTATAACAGTGTATTCACACTGAAGACAAGTATATTCCATGCAGTTTACATATAGAAGTAAAAACTCATGGTATAACAGTGTATTCACATTGAATACAAGTATATTTGATCCTGTTTACATAAAGAAGTAGAAACTCATGGTATAACAGTGTATTCACATTGAATACAAGTATATTTGATGCTGTTTACATAAAGAAGTAAAAACTTATGGTATAACAGTGTATTCACATTAAATACAAGTATATTTGATGCTGTTTACATATAGAAGTAAAAACTCATGGTATAACAGTGTATTCACATTAAATAAAAGTATATTCCATGCAGTGTACATATAGAAGTAAAAACTCATGGTATAACAGTGTATTCACATTGAATAAAAGAATATTTGATGCAATTTACATATAGAAGTAAAAACTAATGGTATAACAGTGTGTTCACATTGAATACAAGTATATTTGATGCAGTATACATGTAGAAGTAAAAACTCAGGGTATAACAGTGTATTCACATTGAATACAAGTATATTTGATGCAGTATACATGTAGAAGTAAAAACTCATGGTATAACAGTGTATTCACATTGAATACAAGTATATTTGATGCAGTTTACATATAGAAGTAAAGCTCATGGTATAACAGTGTATTCACATTGAATACAAGTATATTTGATGCTGTTTACATATAGAAGTAGAAACTCATGGTATAACAGTGTATTCACATTGAATACAAGTATATTTGATGCTGTTTACATATAGAAGTAAAAACTCATGGTATAACAGTGTATTCACACTGAATACAAGTATATTTGATCCTGTTTACATATAGAAGTAGAAACTCATGGTATAACAGTGTATTTTCATTGAATACAAGTATATTTGAAGCAGTATACATAAAAGAAGTAAAACTCATGGTATAACAGTGTATTCACATTGAATACAAGAATATTTGATGCAGTTTACATATAGAAGTATAAACTCATGGTATTACAGTGTATTCACATTGAATACAAGTATATTTGATGCAGTATACATATAGAAGTAAAACCTCATGGTATAACAGTGTATTCACATTGAATACAAGTATATTTGATGCAGTTTACATATTGAAGTAAAAACTCATGGTATAACAGTGTATTCACATTGAATACAAGTATATTTGATGCAGTATACATATACAGTCATGCTTGGAAGTTTCTTTAGCAGGCTAATCGGTCTATATCCTTCTATTTCTTTTTTATGGAGGGGATACTTCGGTGCCTACCGTACCCCTTTATGCTATTCCTATTTCTCTTTCTTTGCAACCCGCGAAAAAGGTGCAACATTAAATGTAGGAAAATTAACTGAAACGTAGAGGAAGAGAAGATTAAAAAGAAAACGAGGGTATGGTAGGCACCATAGTATCCCTTCCGTCCAAACAAAATGAAAGGATATAGACCCATTTGCCTGCTAAAGAAACTTGCAAGCATGACTGTAGAAGTAAAAATTCATGGTATAACAGTGTATTCACATTGAATACAAGAATATTTGATGCAGTTTACATATAGAAGTAAAAACTCATGGTATAACAGTGTATTCACATTGAATACAAGTATATTTGATGCTGTTTACATATAGAAGTAGAAACTCATGGTATAACAGTGTATTCACATTGAATACAAGTATATTCCATGCAGTTTACATATAGAAGTAAAAACTCATTGTATAACAGTGTATTCACATTGAATACAAGTATATTTGATGCTGTTTACATATAAAAGTAAAAACTCATGGTAAAACAGTGTATTCACATTGTATACAAGTATATTTTATGCTGTTTACATATAGAAGTAGAAACTCATGGTAAAAACTCATGGTATTCACATTGAATACAAGTATATTTGATGCAGTATACATATAGAAGTAAAAACTCATGGTATAACAGTGTATTCACATTGAATACAAGTATATTCCATGCAGTTTACATATAGAAGTAAAAACTCATGGTATAACAGTGTATTCACATTGAATACAAGTATATTTGATCCTGTGTACATAAAGAAGTAGAAACTCATGGTATAACAGTGTATTCACATTGAATACAAGTATATTTGATGCTTTTTACATATAGAAGTAAAACCTCATGGTATAACAGTGTATTCACATTGAATACAAGTATATTTGATGCTGTTTACATATAGAAGTAAAAACTCATGGTAAAAACTCATGGTATTCACATTGAATACAAGTATATTTGATGCAGTATACATATTGAAGTAAAAACTCATGGTATAACAGTGTATTCATATTGAATACAAGTATATTTGATGCTGTTTACAAATAGAAATAGAAACTCATGGTATAACAGTGTATTCACATTGAATATAAGTATATTTGATGCTGTTTACATATAGAAGTAAAAACTCATGGTATAACAGTGTATTCACATTAAATAAAAGTATATTTGATGCTGTTTACATATAGAAGTAAAAACTCATGGTATAACAGTGTATTCACATTAAATAAAAGTATATTCCATGCAGTGTACATATAGAAGTAAAAACTCATGGTATAACAGTGTATTCACATTGAATACAAGTATATTTGATGCAGTATACATGTAGAAGTAAAAACTCATGGTATAACAGTGTATTCACATTGATTACAAGTATATTTGATGCAGTTTACATATAGAAGTAAAAACTCGTGGTATAACAGTGTATTCACATTGAATACAAGTATATTTGATGCAGTATACATATAGATGTAAAAACTCATGGTATAACAGTGTATTCACATTGAATACAAGTATATTTGATGTTGTTTACATATAGAAGTAAAAACTCATCGTATAACAGTGTATTCACATTGAATACAAGTGTATTTGATGCTTTTTACATATAGAAGTAAAAACTCATGGTATAACAGTGTTTTAACGAGCCAACTGCATCATTTACGCTTTACAGAAGATGGCAAATCTGCACGGACATTGAGTGTACGCAAGGTGTACACCAAGGCAACACCCACATGACCAAGTGACCACACGCCACCGCCATCTAAGCCACACCCAATGTGCCACTTGCAATTCTGTATAAAAGCAATGTTATTCGCAACAATATTCAGAGTAGTGTCATGCTTCTTGGTTTGGTTTTATTGCTATTGTAGAAGTCAAATAAATACACGTCTGGCAAATCTTACAATTGGAGGTCCCAACGAGACTTGAAATTGAAATAAAAGATTTTGTCACCGGTATAAAGAGACTTCGAAACAGTAGACAATAAAATTGAATCAGGAGGATAAAGTGCTAATAATTTTTTTTTCTACTTGCGTCGGTCAACAAAATCCATCACGGTAAGCGAATGCAGAAATCTTTTTACCACAGACTACTCTCAGGACCGACTCCGTTTACCCTGACTTAACTAACGAAACTTCACCACCAGTAAACTCAAATTTAAAAACCCATGATATAACAAATCCTGACTCTGAAATCAAAACGCCAAGAGCCGCATTTATTCTCAGCTGGAAAGAATTAGTTGAATTAGAATACAAGTATACGAAGAAAAAATCAAAAAGTTATCAAACAACTTCAACAACAACCACGATAAAACAATTGGAAGATTGAAAAAAAGAGGCAAATACAGCGGCGCATAACGCCTTATACCAATTTGCGTACTCAATATTAAAAGAAACTTTAAATACGCCGGACGAAATCACTCACGAGACGATAAGTAAAACAACAAAAACTATAAGAGATCAGATTCAGTCACTCGGAGGAGAATTTAGTAACGTAGACACTCTTTTACAATAGTTAAAAACTGTTAACGGTAAAGAGAAAGAATTCTTGATCAAAGTAAACACCGTTCTACAAGAAGAAGCACTTGCGCAACAAGTCGCAGAGAAAAAACGAACAGAAGAAATCAGTTTAGAAAACTTTAACTTACAAAAACAAATTGCAAAAAAAGAAAGGAACCCAAATCAATCGACCGAAAAAATAATAGAAAGTAACGAATTCTTAAAGAATTCGCTAGAAAAAAACTTATCAGAGAATCAGTGAATTAGAACAAATACTTCGAAAAAACACAGAAAACGAAGAATATCTTAAAAAACTATTGAAAAAGAAGGAAGAAACTACAGCACACGTGGAAACCGAAGGTCAAGAAAATATAAACAAACTCCAAAACGAAAACAAGTTACTCCTAGAAAGTTATAATACCGTTAAGAAACACGAAAAGGCACAGAAAGAAAGAAGCGACGAATTAGAAAAGGAAGTAATAGAATTGAAAAACTCTCTCGAAACAACAAAGGGAGAAAGAAGCTGTCTACACAAAGGGCAACTAGAATTAGCCACAAGGAATAGAAACCTCGAAAGACAAATAAGAGATAAAGAAACACTCGTTTCAACTCAGGAGAGCAAGATACAACGCCTTGAGGAACGTCTAGTGGAGTATAAGCAAAAAGAAGCTTTTTACATCGAAGCAGAGAGCTCAGACAATTCTAGAACAGAAGAACATACAGGAGAAGTTTCAAAACTAATAGAACAAATCAACGATCTAACATCACTAAGTGAAATAAACGAAAAATCATTACATTTCGAATTAGATACAGAACACGTTTTAAAGCAACAGCAAACTATTGAAACTCTAAAAAAAACAAATAGAGTCCCGGAATAAAACAATAGAACTATTGCAGAAACAGAACGAACTTTGTAACAAAGAGAAACCAGATTTTAAAATCATGGGAGTTGACCACGATACTTCCGAGGAAGCAGAGACTTCGAGACACAACCCAATAGGAAAATCAACAGAAAAAACGCCTACCGCAGAAGAAATAGACATGATCAAAACCTTTACTCAGCCAATAGTAAAAGTATTGGGGGAACTGTTCTCTCGGGAAGATAAAAAATCCATCCCTCCATACAAAGGAAAAAGCACAGACAAAATGATAAAGGAGTGGCTTAAAACAGCTGAACACGTAGCAAGAAACAACAACTAGGACGAAACCCAAAAATTACGATTCTTTTCAGACAGACTTAGAGGTGAAGCTCTGGATTGGCACGAAGAATACGTATCAGAGCAAGGAGATGAACTTGAATACGATGACTGGCGATCAGCAATCATAGCAAGATTCCAAGACGCTTATGATCTAGCCGCCTTAAAGAAAAAATTATTGCAGCTAAAACAGAAACCGGAAGAAAACTGCAGAGCTTTCGTGTCAAGACTAAACAACCTATACGACATGATCGAAGGAAAAGAAGAAAAACTTGACCACAACAAAACAGTTGTGGAAGACCAGCTCTTGAGTAAAGTAAAAAAGATGCGGGATACCACAAAAATCAAAATATTAATCCAAGGGATCTTACCAAAAATAAAAACGGAACTTTACCTACGAATGCCAGAAGATGCCAACAACTTCGATGCACTATGCAAACAACTGTTTATTTCGGAACAGATCTTGCAAAACAAAGAAAACAATGACGACAAAGAACTAACAGCAGTCATTAACGGCATTGCACACCATGGAAAACAACAGGATTTCGAAATAGAGAAATTAAGACAGAAAATTTTAGAGATGGAATGTGCTAATAAAAATGAAATATCACAGGAAAAAACTGCAGTCATAGCAGCCACTGACCAATACGAGCCTCGCAGATCACAATCACGGGAACACAATTCAAGACCACAGTATCCGAGAGTACGATTTAACAATAATCAGCAAAACGGCCGCTAATCAAGCTACTCACGCAGCCGAGAACCAAGTTTTTCCAGAAGCAGAGAAGCCAGCCCATATAGAGAAAACTATAACGCCCAGAGGGGAAGGGAAAGTTTTCAAGAAGCAACAACGCAACGCCAAACACCTTACTCATACGGGCCACATCAAAATGGCCAACGGCAACTAAACCAAAGACAATTTCAACGGCCACAGAATAATTTGTATCAACCGCGAAGGAATATATACCAACCCCCAAATTTCGGGGACCCTCAAAATCAGCCATGGCGTGAATCGACTGGTGATCAGTATCAACAACGAGTACAACCTTTTCACAACACACAACCAGAGAAAAACAGTGACATTACGTGCTACAAGTGTAACAAAAAAGGACACATTGCAAGAGAATGTTGGACAGATATGGCACGTATCAACCGTCAACCACGACGTCAAATGTAGGAAACCACTCACTCTATAATTCCAATAGCATTAATCACTATCATGTAAAACCTAACTTTACGGCGGAAATACCTAAACTTATACGTATCAAAATTAGAATTTGTGAAAAAGAAACAAAAGCTTTAGTAGACACTGGTGCAGTAGCAAGTTTAATTTCATCTAGCTTTTATTTTAACATAAGTGATAAAAATTTAAAAAAAATAAGAAACATCGATGAACCGATATTTAGGACAGTATCAGGACAAGAGCTCAAATCATTAGGCCAATATGAATTTAAAATAACAATAAATAAGAATCATTTCATTAACCACAACTTTTATGTGATGGAAAATCTTAATGAAAATTGTATCTTAGGATTAGATTTTTTGGCTAGCAATAACGTAAAAATTAACACTAAAAATAAGCAGATCAGTTATGATCACTATGGAGTAGAACATAGTTTTTACGAAAGTATATTGCCATTGTATAGCATAACTTTTTCCGAGGTGGGAATAAATATCTTACTAAGGCCTTTATCCAATGTAGAAGAAGAAGAACTTCCATTAACTACAAAAGACTACAGTAATTTAGAAGCTTTTAGTCAATTAGATTTATAAAACCAGGAAAATAGAAAATTAGAAAAGAAGGACTTTAAAATACCCAATTTTCCTTATGAAGTAAAAACAAAAATTGAATGGTTGCTTGTAAAAAACGAAATATTGTTTGCAGATAAAGAATCAGACCTTGGGTTGGCTATTAATGTCAAACATTTCATTTATACGGGAGCTAGCGCACCAATTAATCAGCGTATGCGTAGAACGCCTGAAGCACTAAAAAATACGGTAAAATCGAAGATTGATAGTATGCTACAAAATAAAATAATAAGAGAAAGTCATAGTCCATTCTCAGCGGCCATTGTAATGGTTAACAAAAAGGATGGTGAAATGAGAATGTGCATTGACTATAGACAATTAAACAAAATAACAATAAAAGATAGATATCCCTTACCTAGAATAGATGATACCGTAGATGCATTGTGCGGTTCAAAGTATTTTTCAACACTGGATTTATTAAGCGGATACTGGCAAATAGAAATAGAAGAAAGCGATAAATATAAAACAGCCTTTATATGTGAATTTGGATAATATGAATTCAATCGTATGCCATTTGGATTAACAAATGCACCAAGCACTTTTCAAAGAGCAATGAATAACATCCTGAAAGATGTACTTTTTAAGTTTGCATTGGTTTATCTAGATGACATTATTGTTTTCAGTAGTTTGATTGACGAACATATAAAACATTTAGAAGAAGTTTTTAAATTTTTGACAAAAGTGGGTTTAAAACTAAAACGAAAAAAATGCGAATTCTTTCAAGAGAAGTTGGACTATTTAGGTTACATAGTATCAGAACAAGGCATAACACCAAATTTAAAAAATTGGAATCAATTATTAATTACCCTGCACCTAAAAACACAAAAGAATTGAGTTCATTTTTGGGACTAGCAAGCTACTATCAAAAATTTATCAGAGCTTTCGCTGATAAAGCTCATCCATTGACAGCACTGACAAGGAAGTCAGTCGAATGGAAATGAGGGGAAGAACAGAGGGACGCCTTTGATTGTATAAAGAACTGCCTCATATCTAGACCTATTCTGAGCTATCCCAATTTCACGCGCGAATTTATCATCTATACGGATGCATCAGGATACGTAATAGGAGCAGTCTTGGCACAAATACAACCTCCACCTCAATCAGTGGATTCAGCTGCGACCGACGAACAGGATCACAGTGAATCAGACGACCTAGAAGTCGTCATCGCGTATACTTCTAAACATCTGAACGACCGTGAAGCCAAATGGTCAACAACAGAGAAAGAAGCATATGCAATCATTCATGCTTTAGATGTATTCAGAACGTACTTATACGGCCGGAAGTTTACGGTATTCACTGACCATCGACCTTTAGAATGGTTGATGAGCAAATCTGAACCGGCAGGACGACTAGCAAGGTGGGCATTGAAATTACAAGAATTTGACATCGTAATCGGATATCGACCTGGTAAGTCACACCAAAACGCCGACACTCTTAGTCGTATTCCAATATTACCCATTGCTAAAGAAGAATCGAAAACAGAACCCCAGGTTAATAATTTGGAGAAAGAATGGACTGAATTACAGCATGAAGATAACTATTGCCGAAGAATGATAGAGAATCTTAAAAAGAACGGAACGGAAGAGAAAGAAAAGAAAAGAAAAGAACGGCAATAAAAAAGGAAATATAAATGGATATAAGTTAAATGAGAAACAAGAACTAATTGATAAATATGGAAGGATAGTAGTTCCCATTGTAAAAATAAGAGAAATCATGGAGGAAAATCATGATCACATATTAGCGGGACATTTAGGTATAACAAAAACTCTAGCAAGACTACAAAGGCAATACTCTTGGCCTAATATGCGATCTGATGTCACGGCATACGTAAACAGTTGTTTAAAGTGTGCAAGACGAAAAGCATTTGGCACGAGTAAAGCACCATTGCAACCTTTGCCACCAGTAGATAGGGTATGGGAAAAAATTGCAATGGATGTAGTTGGACCAATTCAAGAAAGTGTTAAGGGATATAAATATATTTTAGTATTGTCAGACTATGCCAGTAGATTTGTCTTTACATTTCCAATGAAAAATCAAACCGCACAAACAATAGCCAATATTCTAGTAAATAAGTTAATAACAAAATATGGAGCCCCAGAAATCGTGTTGACAGATCAAGGAACAAATTTTTTATCAAATATTGTTCAAGAAATATGTAAATTATTTAAGATAAAACAGATGCGTACAACTGCATATCATCCACAAACCGATGGATTAGTAGAAAGGTTTAACAGAACGCTATGTGATATGCTTACTTGTTATGTGGTAGACGAACCCGAGGAATGGGACACGTATCTGCCATTCGTCACATTTGCATACAACACGTCTAAACAAGCAACTCTTAAAGATAGCCCATTTTACCTTTTCTACGGAAGAGAACCCATTTTACCAAACGACATTAAGATCAACCGTCATTACGAAATGGAAGGAAATCAACATGAAGAATATTCACGCCAGTGGAAAAAGGCACAAGAATTAGCGAACCAACATTTGTTCAAAGCTCAAACGAAGCAGAAAAAGTATTATGATGACGGGACAAAAAGTGTCAAGTACAATCCAGGTGATCTGGTACTATTAAAAGCACCGCCCCAAGCAGGAAAATTTATAAATAGATGGAATGGTCCATTTAAAATCATACGCGGTTTCTCGGAAATTACGTACGAAATCCAAAACATTACAAATGAAAAACAAAAATCGATTGTTCACTGCAACCGACTTAAACCTTATATGGCACGAGATGTTCCGGCCAAACAAGAACAAGAGATAGTCAGAGAGAAAAGAGCAGAAACGACAGCCATTAGACGAAGACCAGGGAGGCCTAAAAAGCAACTTGGACTGGAATAACCCATAATATCATTCTTAGATCCAAGAATGCTATTCCCCAATCCAATAGACCAGACTAATTCTGACTTTAGGACAACCTCACGATATAATTTAAGATCGAGAAATCAGGCATCCAATTTCTAAAAAGCAATAAATTTTTTTTTAACAGATGGAGAAAAAATTACTACTCTTTTGCATTCTAACTACATTGCAAACAACCCACACAATCTTCTCGTCTGTATGCGATTGCAATTATGTTAAAACACGAGGAATTCTAGATATTAACTCACCGTACTATTGCAAAAACCCCAGCACTAATCATCAACCACAATACCTAACAAATTATACGCTAATGACTAAACAAAATCCAGTAAAAACTTGGAAAGGATGGACTTGCAAACAATGGATTAAGACTAAGAAAATAACCGGATCTTTCTGGATAGGGTCTTTTGACACAGTTTATTACAGGAAACAAAATTACTCTCAGCAATTGAATGCTAGGAAATGGTAAATAATAAAAAATGTGGGGGTAATCTTATGCAGGCAGGAACAACAACGTTGAGTTTTACATCAACTCCTACAGGGGAAGGGAAGTGGTATGCTATAAAGGAATACCATGCATTAAATTGCTTAGCGGAAGAGATAACATTAAAACAAGAGACACCAGAAAGCTTAGTGGAAAGTCCATTTGGATTTTTAAACACCACTCAGCAAGAAGGGGAGTATACACAAAATCATGACACCATAGTATGGGGAGATAGATCAACGAATTCATCAAATTCACAAATTATTTTTAAAGGTGAAGGGTTTATAGAATTAACAAACTCAATGGTTAATGTAAACACTAGCCGTCTTCTAGATAATAACAAACAGATAGAAATAACTTTCTCTAACAAACCAGATATAAATAATAAAGAATTTACCCAACCTGGATTTAAAGTAGTAGGGATTCCTTTGACATTTCTTATTTTTCGAGGAGAGACGACCACAAAGTAATATTAAAATTTTAAAATTTCATTACCATCCTGTGAGAACCAAGTAAATGTAGATACATGGTCTTGCAATGAATACGCAGACCCAGTAGCGAGCAAAAGTAAAACGGTCAACTAATAACGAAATTGAATTTCTTGACAACTGTGCTGAAAAAGAAGCTATGGGGAAAAGACTTTTACAGCATATCGTATGCATGGGGTTCGATACGAATGGGACATCCTATAATAACAAACGTAGAAGAAAATGGGATTATGACTAAAAAAGATACAATTGCGTATCTCATGGTTAATGGCTCATCAATAAACACGCAAGTATCAGTCCACAACCAATATGATATCCAAGACCCTTTGCCAACAGGAACAAAATTCGAATACATCGTAGATCACAGCATAAGGCTTATCAACACTAACATCTGCATCGTGGCAAATGAAAACAATCAAATTATGGCAGAAAATTGTACCGAAAAAACATCAAGATGGATACTGGATTTAATTAACTACCAATGGATTTCTCTAGAAACAGGTCTATGCATCACCTTACATGATGAAGAAGAAGGACGAGTTAGATTGGCAACACTAAAAACGTGCAGTAGACAGGGAACAATTAGTGAAAATCAACAATGGGTTATCGAAATCCTAACAACAAACTCGGATGTGTTGGACAATTTCCCAGATGCATCCATTGACGAATTCGAAGAAATCCAGTTGGACACAGGACGACATCAGTATCAACAACCGTCAGTTCCCCAATTTTCGGAGGATTATTGAAACGGAACCATGGGAGAGGAAATATCATATGGGACATGATAGGATGGGGACTAATGAAACATGGTAAGTCACCTGATGAAAAATGTTTAACACACAATGGCGTCAACAAAGCAATCACACTCGAAGCATGCGATCCTAATTGGATCAAATGTCAAACAAGCCTACAAAAATTATTAATAAGTAATGACCCCTTGGTGCAATCACAAACAACCGTGGCTAACTGTAGCGAAGCATCCAGCAAGGGCCAAGCCTTCGAATATTCCTCCGACTTCACGATAAGACCATTTAACACAAACAACTGCATTAAAGCGAACACAACGATGCTCATCCTGCACGAATGCTCAGATAAAAGTTCCATCTGGGGAACATTCGATCACACAGGACAATTAATGGCCAGTGATAGAACAGGACTTCATTCAGGCGCTTCGGACAGGAAATGCCTAACAAGACGGGTCGACAAATTATCGTTGGGACACTGTCATGGAACAAGCCAGAAACCACATTTTAGTTTCGAGTACCGGAATCCACATCAACCTAGAACATTGTCGGCAGCAGCAATAATATCTCTACATACGCAACACGCCTTATTTGGAAAAAATCTACCAATCTTGCCACCATTAAACCATCGTGATCCAAAGGAGATTAACTATAAAACAAACGCAACGGAAGGAATAACTAAAAATTCAACCATAACGACAAAGTCAGCAACATCCATGACTGCTACAACAGATAAAATCAGTCATCCTTCCATTGCAGCCACAGTAACAACAAGTACGAAGACAGAAACAACAACAACAACGATTAGGCCGACCATAACCACAACAAAACCGACAACAACATTCAAAACAACAACAAAAAAATCAACTACTACCACAAAAAAGCCGACCACAACCACAAAAAAACCGACAACAACCACACAAAACGACCACAACCACACAAAACCACAACAAAAACCGACCACCATCATTCAAAATCCAAGTACTACCACACTAAAAAACAACCACTATCACACAAATACCACCCTCTACACCCAAATCAACTAGAATATCAAAATCTACTACGAAATCAACAGAAGCAGAGAAATTACCAACAATAACATCAACAACCGCATCAACAACATTAACTAGTACATCACTCAAAACGACTATCACGACACAGTCATCTACAACTACAGAAAAAATTAACACAGAAACCACAACGACAGACACAATAAAACCAAAATCTAACCAAGCTGAAATTATTTCGTCCACCGAGCCAACTATAAGCCTAAAATATCTTACACCAAGCCAAATAAGAGAACAGCCAAGCGAAACAACAACCACTGGAATAACAAAATCAAAGAATAACGAAGAAAAAGATATAGACAAAATTGAGAGACAACACAATACAACCCGAGATAAGTCAGAATTTCAAGACAAAAATTCAAATGATCAATTTAAGGCTTCAAGACAACAAAAAGAAAATACAGCACACGAAATTGTAGTGGATGACTATCGACCGCTAAATGACGCTAATACAAGTAATGGTCTACCAAAATCCACTGAGGAGCTAAGTGACTTGATAAAATACGAGCTTGGAAAAATGCACGAGCAATACAAAATCAGTATTGAAACTGAACACGACAATAAATTAGCAAAGGAAATTCGGGATGTGTACTGCCAGTTATCAAAGATAAAACGAACGCAAGCCATAATCTTAGCCCAAACAAATGGATTGCTTGCAGCCGCCGCACTCGGACTTCCAATGTGTACAAGGATATATGGTTTTGGTCAAGCCATGACATTGCAACAATGTGACCCAAAAAAGGATATCACTATCAGCAAAAGAGACCAAGTGTGGGTTCCAGCCATTTTTCGTTTACGGAAAAAACAACTGTACGATAGGACTCGACGGATGGTCTATTCACCCGTATTCGGAGTGTTTTTGGAAATCACAATTGATAAACATCAACGGATATCCTCATACGTGGCAACATAACGCAACAGCAGGAGACTGGATTGAACAAGAGGCAACCATACACACCTCCAAATCTGGATTTAATTGCAGAATTCGAAGAACTGCACTTAAACAGTTTCGACTATGGATTAAGGAACCACCCAGCTCATGGAACAATGGAAATGGAACAGCTGAACATCCTAAATGACCTGGTGGGACGAATTAATGAAGGCGAAGGCAAAGATTTACCTGACATCATAGTAACAGAAGAACAGGACAATCAAATCGGAAACATGTTTTCCTGGTTTGACACCTTAAAAATCATGTCTCTCTCCGCAATAGGATTCATCCTATTTCTCATCTGTCCAAGAATTTTTATTGCCTGTAATCCTATTCCACGGATTAAGGAAAGCTTCAGACGACGCAAGCAATCACGTAACGTGAGCGAAAGTGATGGTCAAGAAATGGATTCCATGATAACAGAACCCATCTACAGCGCTGGAGGAGCAAATGAAAAACCGTTCATTAGGGAATTTGCACCTTTAATGTAGTCAGCGACAGAAACACCAAAAGAAACCCTTACGTCGATAAACACACCAAGTGCACCAAAGAAAGGAAAAGTGTATCCTATCGAAGAATTAAAATGGGAAAACGAGCAAAACAAGGAATGTACGGGAAGTCACACGACATGCAGCTATGTCGTTGGCTCGGAATGGTGTGGGAGGATCTATGCAGATGTACCCCAGAAGACCATTTAAGACGCACAATTAACAAATAACGATTAATAAAAAAACAAAAAAAAAAAAAAAAAAGAAAAAAGAAAAGGATTTTATTTCACTAATTAAAAATAAAAAAAAACAAAAAAAACAAAAAATCGTAGATGTAGTAAAGGATTTTATTTCCTTTCAGTAGTTTAAAAAAAAAAAAAACCAAAAAAAAAAAACCCAAAACAAAAACAAAAACAAAAAACAAAAACAAAACCATAGTGAAAAATAGAACACACCGACCGAAAGCAAATCAATCTTCCTCAGCAGAATCAGTCAAATGATTCAAAACAGCCAATCGGACTTGACGGTGCTCAAGCCGTATCTGGATATCGGAATACGTCAGCTCCGGATATATGTTAGAAACCGAAACCGAAGGATGATAAATATCATCCCCGGATTCTGCCCACCACAAGAACCGTGCGTGCAGCAGTGGAAGAATATCGCAAAGTCGGGCGTAGCCAGGATATTCACTATAAAAAAAAAAAAAAAATAATAATAATAATAAAAAAAGAAAATATAACGAAAAATAACAAAACAATAAAAGAATTCCGAAAACAAGAAAAGGATAACACAAATGAAAAAAGAAGATTTACTTGTAGTAGAAATCGTTGCACCAAACAGGCTGTACCACAGATACGGGAGCAACGGGAAAGGATACACCACTTCGAACCGTGTTAAACAACTCTTCGAACAACTGCACATCGGCAGTCGTGAAGCGACGATATTTACAACGCGGATTTGAAACATCAATGGGTGGAAGAGTGAAAAAGGGTCGTTTTAATTTCAGCAAGATGCTGAAAAACGAAGTCTAAAGTATACATAACGGGAAGTGGGGATTCAAAAACAACAACAAAGACAGTCAAGCGACAACTGAAGAACAAAGACCACGCTACACCAGACTACTTCGATCGCCTTGACGCAATCTTAAAAAAAAAAAAATTTAAAATAATAAAAATAAAAAAAAAAGAGGGGGAGAAATAACATTCCATAAACCACTTTGCAGAAGAGAGAAATCGTGTACGAGACTGAAACTCTATATAAGGAGGAGTCGTTAAAATCTAGCATTTACATATAAAGAGCTTTTTCTTAAAAAGGAGGGATCAATTAAACAAAACATTCACATATACTGTAGAAAAGCTTCTCAGACTAGAAGATAGTTAAAAGACAAAGGACATCTAAAAAAAAATTGTCATTCAAAGTAGATTTCTTTAGTAGATAATCGTAAGCAACCTTGAGCATGTTAGGGGTGGGTACTCCAACTATATAACAGACAAACAAGCAAGAAAAAATTTTTAGTTGTATTACCAACCTTCCACGGAAAGATACATAAAAAAAAAAATCAAACCAAGAAAACGAAGAACTAACAAATGTAGACTGGAGTGATGAAATCTTGATGACTTGGATTGAAGAAGATACCCCGCAATTGGAAATAAGTTAAACGCTACCAACAGGAAACGACTGGGAAGACGAACTCTTAGCTAATCTAATGACTAATGAAGCTAAAAGTGAGATACAAATTAGTGCGAACGCAAGTGAAAGTATGCAGGTATCACGGAATATAAATATGGAAGAAGACGTAACAAGATACAGCAATAGTGACAGTGATTGTGAATTTATGCAAAAGAAAAGATACAGCGATAGTGAAAGCGATTATGGATTTATGCAAGAGAAAAGCTCTATATCACCATCAGAAACGGAAGAAGAAGAAACATCGTCGAGTAAAGTGGGTTACTACTACAGTAAAATAGAAAGTGACTTAGACCCATCGTCGTCAGACAGTGAAATGGCCGTCAACTGTAAAGCAGTAAGTGTAATCAACAACGAAGAAGAACAGGAAACTTGGTCATTACCAGTTCCCTTAATAACACAAATGGTCTACTGTAAAAACTGTATGATGAAAACATTTCCAGCTATGGACACGGAGATGACACGAAAAAGAATCGTCGCCATAACGATGTTGATGAAAGGAGAGTTCAACTACAATTTGCTGGAGGTATCAAGAGAAATGATCAGAAACCACCTACTAGAAGCAAGAGAAAATGGGAAAAACATAAAACAAATTCTGGACACTGTTTTCCCCAATGGAACAACACTATTACACGGAAGTGTGATAAAGAAAGATTCGATGTGACGGATATGTTCCTTCAATACGGAGCTGATAGCAATATTTACGAGGAGGGGATGACAATAGCACACCGAGCAGCAGCGGATAATAATGTCCATTTACTCCGTATTTTCTATCCCATCACGGTAACACATTCAACATCCAAAACAGCATGGGAGAGCCAACATTACTAGTGGCTATAGCTCTCAATAATATGGACTGTAAAATATTTGTGGATGGATCGAATTATTGTGCACCAAACGCTGGATGAAGAAACAGTGTTACATTATGCTGCTAAAAATAATAACAACAAATCGTCGCGGAAGTATGTCCAGCGGAATTCATCAATAGGAGATCACGCACATCAAAGAAAAATGCGTTGCAAATAGCTGTAAGGTACAGGCATACGGATATTATAGAAATATTGTTACGTCGAGGAGCTCGAGATGATAACCTCAATACGGACGGAAAATATGCACAGGACTATATAGATAACGAAACTAGCATTCGAAATCTATTCCGAAAATTCCGAGTGCTAAAAAAAAAAAACAAGTGTACAAACAGCCAGACATCATCTAAAAGAAAATAACACCCCATTATTTTAATCATCACCAATGCTACAATATTTTAGACGCTTCTATAACTATATATATATTTTGGCGCAATTCACATTGCCTTCCTAAGACCTTTAGTCTGCACACAAAGGTGAAATTGGAGGACCAATTTATCCTGCTGCACAGGGGGAGGAATGTAACGAGCCAACTGCATTATTTACGCTTTACAGAAGATGGCAATTTGCATGCGGATATTGAGTGTACGCAAGGTGTACACCAAGGCAACGCCCATACGACCAAGTGACCACACGCCACCGCCATCTAAGCCACACCCAATGTGCCACTTGCAACTCTGTATAAAAGCAATGTTATTCGCAACAATATTCAGAGTAGAGTCATGCTTCTTGGTTTGGTTGTATTGCT